>NC_053028.1:411295136-411418152 GCF_003073215.2 Triticum urartu
CAGAGATTCAAAGAGGAAACCAGTCGAGTGGAGCCAGGCTTGGATCCCGCCAATTCTCTCGTGAAGGACGAGGCTGCTATGAACGTGCTCCGACTGGAGTCTCGTGTTACCAGCACTGTTGATTATCTTGCTCGGCTGAAGGTTGCGATGTCTCGGATCGACACATCACTCTGGCCTGGAACAACGCTTCAGAACGACCTCGAGTCCCTGATGGTCCGACTGGATGAAGTCCCGGGTCGAGTGGCGGAATGGAAGAAATCTTCTGCTAGATGTGGTGCTGATGTCGCTCTGTCTCTGGTCCGCGTCCATTGCAAGGAGGCGCAAGAAGAAAAGCTGGCCGCCATCCAAGTTGCCAATACCAGGAAGCACAACTTTCAAGACTTCATGGAGACTTTTATTGCTGCTGCCACTCGTATTGCAGACGGGATCGACTTGGACGAGTTCGTCGCCCCTTCCAGTCCTCCTCCTGAGGAATGAAAAACTTTTATGCTTCACTTTAAATTTGCCTCGGAATGCCGAGTGGATTTGTAACCGTTAAACTCCGCCGAGCCGAGGGCTCGAGTACTTTGATCTGAGGTCTGGGACCTTTTAGGCTTTATCTGATCTTGATTTGTCGTTGAATATCTTCATGGTTTGATTCGTCGAGTGGAACTTGATCTTCACTCGGAATAACCTTGTATTTGCGGCACAGCTCCGAAGGAGAAGGTAGCAGTCGACTTGCGGATTGGGTTGTGTCCTGTACTTAGGAGAGCACTGGGCTGCAGCTAAGCCTTCGAGTGAGAGGCTTGCTCTCCACTCGGTAGGATTTTTAAACACTTAGGCGAGCGCTGGGCTGCAGCTAAGCCCCCGAGTTGGAGGTTTGCTCTCCACTCAGTAGGATTTTTAAACACTTAGGCGAGCACTGGGCTGCAGCTAAGCCCCCAAGTGGGAGTCTGGCTCGCCACTCGGTAGGATTTCTAATCACTTAGGCGAGTGCTTGGACTGCAGCTAAGCCCCCCGAGTAGGAGGTTTGCTCTCCACTCGGTAGGATTTTTATACACTTAGGCGAGTGCTTGGACTGCAGCTAAGCCTCCGAGTGGGAGGTTTGCTCTCCACTCGGTAGGATTTTTAAACACTTAGGCGAGCACTGGGCTGCAGCTAAGCCCGCGAGTGGGAGTCTGGCTCGCCACTCGGTAGGATTTCTAATCACTTAGGCGAGTGCTTGGACTGCAGCTAAGCCCCCGAGTGGGAGGTTTGCTCTCCACTCGGTAGGATTTTTATATACTTAGGCGAGCGCTGGGCTGCAGCTAAGCCCCTGAGTGGGAGGATTGCTCTCCACTCAGTAGGATTTTTTCAAACTTAGGCGAGTGCCTGACTGCAGCTAAGTCTCTAAGTGGGAGAACTTAGGCGAGTACTGGACTGCAGCTAAGCCCCCGACTGGGAGGATTGCTCTCCACTCGGTAGGATTTTTTCAAACTTAGGCGAGTGCCTGACTGCAGCTAAGCCTCTAAGTGGGAGAACTTAGGCGAGTGCTTGGACTGCAGCTAAGCCCCCGAGTGGGAGGTTTGCTCTCCACTCGGTAGGATTTTTATATACTTAGGCGAGCGCTGGGCTACAGCTAAGCCCCCGAGTGGGAGGATTGCTCTCCACTCGGTAGGATTTTTTCAAACTTAGGCGAGTGCCTGACTGCAGCTAAGTCTCTAAGTGGGAGAACTTAGGAGAGTACTGGACTGCATCTAAGCCCCCGAGTGGGAGGATTGCTCTCCACCCGGTAGGATTTTTTCAAACTTAGGCGAGTGCCTGACTGCAGCTAAGCCTCTAAGTGGGAGAACTTAGGCGAGTACTGGACTGCAGCTAAGCCCCTGAGTGGGAGGATTGCTCTCCACTCGGTAGGATTTTTTCAAACTTAGGCGAGTGCCTGACTGCAGCTAAGTCTCTAAGTGGGAGAACTTAGGAGAGTACTGGACTGCATCTAAGCCCCCGAGTGGGAGGATTGCTCTCCACCCGGTAGGATTTTTTCAAACTTAGGCGAGTGCCTGACTGCAGCTAAGCCTCTAAGTGGGAGAACTTAGGCGAGTACTGGACTGCAGCTAAGCCCCTGAGTGGGAGGATTGCTCTCCACTCGGTAGGATTTTTTCAAACTTAGGCGAGTGCCTGACTGCAGCTAAGTCTCTAAGTGGGAGAACTTAGGAGAGTACTGGACTGCAGCTAAGCCCCCGAGTGGGAGTATTGCTCTCCACTCGGTAGGATTTTTTCAAACTTAGGCGAGTGGTTGACTGCAGCTAAGTCTCTAAGTGGGAGAACTTAGGCGAGTACTGGACTGCAGCTAAGCCCCCGAGTGGGAGGATTGCTCCCCACTCGGTAGGATTTTTTCAAACTTAGGCGAGTGCCTGACTGCAGCTAAGCCTCTAAGTGGGAGAACTTAGGCGAGTACCGGACTGCAGCTAAGCCCCCGAGTGGGAGGATTGCTCTCCACTCGGTAGGATTTTTCAAACTTAGGCAAAACGGATTCGCAGCTAAGTCACCCACTGGGGGATTTCGTATGCAAACAAGAGTGACAGCAATTATTGGGACACTCTTGTCTTTGGTAAAAATGAACTGCAGAATTTTTTTTCTTATTACATCTCGTCCAAGGGAGAACTCAAGTGTAAAAGGGGCGGAGCAGTTCCGCATTCCAAGCTCGTGGCTCGTCGATCTGGCGATCAACATTGTAGAGGTGATACGCTCCATTGTGGAGGACTCTGGTGACGATGAAGGGGCCTTCCCAAGTAGGAGCGAGTTTGTGTGGTTTCTGTTGATCCACTCGGAGGACCAAATCTCCTTCTTGGAAGGCTCGGCTCTTCACATTTTTGGCATGGAATCGACGCAAGTCTTGCTGATAGATGGTCGATCTGATCATAGCCATTTCCCTCTCCTCCTCTAGGAGGTCGACTGCGTCTTGCTGGGCTTGCTCTGCTTCGTCTTCATTATAAAGCTCGACTCTGGGGGCGTTGTGAAGTAGATCACTCGGCAGGACGGCTTCGGCTCCGTAAACCAGAAAGAACGGCGTTCTTCCAGTCGACCAGTTCGGGGTGGTCCTCAGTCCCCACAAAACTGACGGAAGCTCGTCGACCCAAGCGCCTGCTGCGTGCTTGAGATCACGCATCAGTCGAGGCTTCAGTCCTTTGAGAATCAGACCATTTGCTCTTTCAGCTTGTCCATTCGACTGGGGATGCACGACTGACGCGTAGTCGACTCGTGTGCCTTGAGAGGCGCAAAAAGCTTTGAACTCGTCTGAATAAAAGTTTGACCCATTGTTAGTGATGATGCTATGCGGGACTCCATATCTGAATGTTAGCCCTTTGACGAAACTGATAGTAGTGCAAGCATCGAGATTCTTGATGGGCTTAGCTTCAATCCATTTGGTAAATTTGTCGACTGCCACAAGCACATGAGTGAAACCGCTCCTGCCTGTTCTCAGTGGACCAACCATGTCCAGTCCCCAGACAGCAAAGGGCCAGACGAGTGGAATGGTCTTCAGGGCTGATGCAGGCTTGTGTGACATGTTGGAGTAGAACTGGCAGCCTCCACACTTGTCGACTATCTCTTTCGCCATGTCATTTGCTCTTGGCCAGTAAAATCCCGCTCGGTATGCTTTAGCCACAATGGTCCGAGAGGACGCATGGTGACCACAGGTCCCCGAGTGGATATCATCAAGGATCATCTGACCTTCTTCTGGCGTTATGCACTTCTGACCGATTCCAGTCGCACTTTCTCTATACAACTATCCTTTTATGACTGTGAAAGCTTTGGATCAACGGACGATCCGTCGAGCCTCTTCTTCGTCCTCTGGAAGTTCTTTCCTCAAGATATACGCGATGTATGGTATCGTCCAGTCGGGAGTGATTGCCAAGACCTCCATGACCAGGTCGACCACAGCGGGAATTTCAACTTCAGTCGGATCTGTGGCACTTTTTGGTTGCGGGGCTTCTTTTGTAAAAGGATCCTCCTGGACTGACGGCGAGCGGATGTGCTCCAAAAACACATTGCTGGGAATGGCTTCTCTCTTGGAGCCTATCTTTGCCAGATCATCAGCTGCTTGATTTTTCAGTCGGGGGATGTGATGAAGCTCTAACCCCTCGAATTTCTTTTCTAGTTTTCTTACTGCGTTGCAGTAGCCAGTCATAGCTGGGCTTCTGACGTCCCACTCCTTCATCACCTGATTAACCACCAAATCTGAGTCGCCATAGACCATGAGGCGCCGGACGCCGAGTGAAATGGCCATGCGCAACCCATACAAGAGTGCTTCATATTCTGCTTCATTATTGGAGGAATCGAAGTGAATCTGGAGAACATATCTGAGCTTATCTCCACGGGGGGAGACCAATACTACCCCAGCACCGGAACCATTCAGCATCTTAGATCCATCGAAGAACATGGTCCAGTGCTCTGAGTGAACTTGAGTTGGAAGCTGCTGTTCAATCCACTCGGCGACGAAATCTGCAATTGCTTGGGACTTGATAGCCCTCTTTGCTTCAAACTTGATATCTAGGGGAAGGAGTTCAATCGCCCACTTCGCCACTCGACCAGTTGCATCTCTGTTGTGCAAGATCTCTGACAGTGGAGCGTCGACGACTGTAATGGAATGGTTAGAGAAGTAGTGTGCAACCTTCTTCGTGGTCATGTAGATCCCATATACAAGCTTCTGGTAATGGGGATATCTTTGCTTCGAAGGGGTCAAAACTTCAGACACATAATATACTGGGCGCTGAACTCTGAAGGCTTTTCCTTCTTCCTCCCGCTCGACCGTGAGTACTGTACTGACAACTTGTCCCGTGGCCGCAATGTAAAGCAGCAGAGGCTCTTTACTGATTGGGGCAGCAAGCACCGGCTGGGTGGAGAGCAGAGCTTTGAGCTCTGCAAATGCTTCGTCAGCTTCTGGAGTCCACTCAAACTTGTCAGACTTCTTCATCAGTCGGTAAAGAGGCAACGCCTTTTCACCGAGACGAGAAATGAATCAACTTAGAGCGGCCAAGCAACCTGTAAGCTTCTGGACATCATGTACACGCACAGGGCGCTTCATCTGGAGTATGGTGCCAACTTTCTCGGGATTGGCGTCGATTCCTCGTTCGGAAACGAGAAAATCGAGTAACTTTCCACCTGGAACTCCGAATGTGCACTTTGATGGATTGAGCTTGATATCGTATCCCCTGAGGTTAGCAAAGGTTTCGGCAAGGTCAGTCAGTAGGTCGGAACCTTTCCGTGAATTAACCACAATATCATCCATGTATGCTTCTACGTTCCGACTGATCTGAGTGAGCAAACACTTCTGAATCATCCTCATGAACGTGGCTCCAGCATTCTTGAGGCCGAAGGGCATGGTGACATAACAGAAGCACCCAAATGGGGTGATGAAAGCCGTTTTGATCTCGTCGGGTCCATACAGACGGATCTGATGGTACCCTGAATAAGCATCTAGAAAAGACAAACGCTCACACCCCGCGGTCGAGTCCAGTACCTGGTCGATGCGGGGGAGAGGGAAATGATCTTTCGGGCAGGCCCGATTGATGTGTTTAAAGTCAATGCACATGCGAAGTGACTTGTCCTTCTTGGGGACCATGACAACATTGGCGAGCCACTCGGAGTGGCAAATCTCTCGGATGAACTCCGCTGCTAAGAGCCGAGCCACCTCCTCGCCAATAGATTTCCTCTTCTGGACGGCGGACCGTCGAAGATGTTCTTTCACAGGCTTGAACTTTGGGTCAACTCGTAGACGGTGCTCAGCCAGCCCCCTGGGAACTCCAGGCATGTCAGAAGGCTTCCATGCGAAGACGTCCCAGTTCTCACGGAGGCACTGGATGAGCGCTTCTTCCTATTTGGAGTCGAGCGTCGTTGAGATGTGAGTCGGAGCAGCGTCGGGGTCGGTCGGGTGAATGTGAGCTGGCTTAGTTTCACCGGACGACTTAAAAGAAGATTCTGAAGCAGGCTTCTTGGCTCGTAGCAATTCACTCGGATCAGCAGTCTTCTGGTACTCTTGTAGCTCAACAACTGCCATCTGAGCGTCAGCAATCTTCGATCCTTTCTGAAAACACTCCTCTGCTTTCTTCCGATTTCCGGTAACGGTGATCACACCTCTGGGGCCGGGCATCTTCAACTTGAGATACACGTAGCACGGTCGAGCCATGAAGCGTGCATAAGCTGGCCGGCCCAGAATAGCATGATAAGCACTTTGGAAGTCCACAACCTCAAATGTCAACTTTTCCTTGCGGTAATTCTTTGAATCACCAAAAACCACGTCGAGAGCAATCTGGCCGAGTGACTCGGCTTTCTTTCCAGGAATGACTCCATGGAAGCTCATGTTGCTGGCGCTGAGCCTGGACATCGGAATGCCCATCCCTTTCAATGTTTCAGCATACAATATGTTCAGGCCACTGCCACCATCCATCAGGACTTTGGTCAGTCGAGTGCCTTCAACAACTGGGTCGACCACCAAAGCTTGCCTCCCAGGGGTGGCAATGTGCGTAGGGTGATCGGACTGGTCGAATGTGATGGCAGTCTGAGACCACTTCAAATAACTGGGTGTCGCCGGAGCAACCATATTCACCTCACGGTTAATTACTTTCAGTCGACTTTTGCTTTCGACATCAGCAAAAATCGTCAGGGTGGAATTGATTTGGGGGTATCCATCGTCGCTATCTTCCTTGTCCTCAACTCTGTCCGACTCTTTTTCCTTATCTTTGGGCTGTTTGCCCTGAAACTGCTGGATCAGGAGCCGGCACAGTCGAGTTGTATGCTTTGAGTAAATAAAATTACCCTCTTCATCTTTCTTGGTGTGGATGTGACATGGCAGATCCAAAACATCATTTCCATCTTGATCCTTGACTTTCTTGGGCTTCCAAGGGCCTTTGGGTTTTCCCTTGAAATTTCCCTGGGTTACGGCCAGGGCCTCCCTAGGGGCGGCTGGCTCGGCCTTCCGCTTCTGCTTCCGACTGGAATTGCCTCCGGTTTCCTGGGCGACTGCTTTCTGCTTGCCACTCCGGAGTCGATCTTCATCTTCTCCGTTAGCGTATTTGGTGGCAATTTCCATCATCCGATTCAGGGACATTTCTCCGGTCCGACCGAACTTTAGGTTCAACTCTCTGTTCTTGACGCCTTCTTTAAAGGCACAAACTGCTTGGTGATCCGGTACGTTCTCAACTGTGTGATGCAAAGTGATCCACCTCTGGATGTAATCCCTCAGAGTTTCACTCGGCTTCTGCACGCAAGACCGCAATTCTGTAAGGCCTGTGGGTCGCTTGCATGTTCCCTCAAAGGTTGTGACAAACACTCGAGAGAGATCCTCCCAAGTGTAGATGCTGCTGGGTGCTAACTGATTCAGCCACGCTCTGGCCGAGCCCTCTAACAGGAGAGGCAAATGCTTCATGGCCACCTCATCATTGCCACCGCCAATCTGTACAGCCACTCGATAATCTTCGAGCCAAGTGTCAGGCTTAGACTCACCGGTGAACTTGCTGACTCCAGTCGCCAACCGAAAGTTGGGAGGAATCACTGCGGCCCTGATGGCTCGACTGAAACACTCTGGCCCTGAAACACGTACTCTGCTGCTGGCGGGCGCATCTCTGTTCTGGCCTTCCCGATGAGCCCTGTTCCTGTCAACCAAACCTTGAACGAGGATAGATCTCGCGTCAAAGCCTGGGTCCCTGGGGTCAACTGGAATCCTCTGCCCAACGCTATGAGGGCGCCTGTCATCTCGATGTCGAGGCGCATATGACCCACTCCTCGGGGGAGGGGTTGGCACTCGATGTCGATCATCACGATCGGATCGGTGATCATACTGCTTATTCCTTCTGTACTGATCATGCCGGTCACCACGTCCCTCACGCCTCGGGGGCGACCTCGGGCTGTGAGCCGACTGTACTGTATCTGTTGCAACGGATCGACTGTGGATCCTATTCCGTGACTAAGAAACAGTGGAATTCTGGTTTCCCACCGCCCGGAGCAACGCTCTGATCTGCAACAAGCCCCTGCCAGCCTCCGACTGGGAGCGCTGAATCGATTCTACTATACGGGCCACGGCAGCCAAATTCTGAACTGGGGTTCGATATACCTGCGTCGGTGGGAAGAGCTGGCGTCGACTAGACTCGGGAGCCCGCTGACGCGCTTTCTCGTCGAGTGCTCGCTGGAGATTCTCCAATCGAGTGCGCTCGGCCAAGTTAGCCAAGCGCGCGTCCTCCAAGGCCCGGGCCTCGGGGGTCTCTCCGACGATAGGAGTGCGGAGTGCGTCCATGTTCCAGCGGCGAAGCTCCTCTCGCCGTAATGACGTGAGAGGTTCGGGGAGATACTCATCGTGGGGATGCGATGGGTCGCCCCCACCCGCGCCTCCATCAGCGCGAGAGAAACCGGGAGGACTGTGCGTTCCATCGACCGCCAGAATCTCAGCCGCTGGGTTGCTGCTGTCGCACTCGGATGCGGTCTCCGCGGAGCCAGTCGAACAGGCCGCAGAGGGATTCGTCGGGCTCGATTGCCGCGACTTGCGGGGCGGCCGACTAGCGAGCCACGGCATGCCTCACCCACCTCTGAAGTCTCAACCGACCGGAGCGCTTGCACCGGTGGGAGACAGAGCGGGGAGGCGATACGGGGGCTGACCAATACTGGGTCGACGGCTGCCGCAGGAGGACGCCACGAACGCATGCGCGGAAATGCGTCGCACCGCGGACGGGGAGCGCGTCGATGTCGAGTGGCGCCTCCTGAAGCCAGGCGGAGTCGTCGGCGATGAACATGAGCGCGCCGAGGCGGATCTCGCGGCCCTCCACCAAAACTCCGCACGAAACCATGATCAAAGGGATCAGAAAAATCGCAACTTCTCCAATCAGGCGCTAAGATTCCGGCCCCACGGTGGGCGCCAACTGTCGTGGTTCTAACTCTGACAGTGATGTAGGGGGGTATGTATGGAGAGGCTAGATCTCAGCTATTGGGAAGTTGTAAACACACCAAGATGTACGAGTTCAGGCCCTTCGCGGAGGAAGTAACAGCCCTACGTCTCGGTGCCCGAAGGCGGTCGATTGGATTACTGGCGTGTGAATAACAGAGGTGCGAACCCTTCATACTAAGGAGGGGGGTGGCTTATATAGAGTTCGCCGGCCCCCTCCTGCCCTCAGTAATGCAGGGTTTTAAGGTACATTTAAGGTTGAGCGTTACTGGTAACGCCCCTAATAAAGTGCTATAATGACCATAAAGACTACTTAACAGCTGACCATTTGCCTGCGGAGTGACTATGGGCCTCCTGGTAGTCGAGTGGTTGGCTTCATGGTCGAGTGATGGCTTCTTGGTCGAGTGTCTTGAACCCGTCGAGTGGGATACCTTCAAGTCAATTGAAAGGTGACTTCTCCTAGGGATGTCCCAGGGTAGGGCTTTTTGGACAGGCCCGTGCCCCTACCCTAGGTACATGGCTTCATCACTCATGAAATAGGCAGGGGCGTTAGTCAGTCCAAATGACATGACCGTATATTCGTATAGCCCGTACCGTGTGGTGAAGGCTGTCTTTGGTATATCCTTCTCTCGTATCTTCAAATGATGATATCCTGATCGTAGATCGATCTTCGAAAACACCTTAGCTCCTTGTAGCTGGTCAAACAGATCATTGATCATTGGAAATGGGTACTTGTTCTGAATCGTCACTTCATTCAAGGCTCGATAATCAACAACCATTCTTAGGGATTTATCCTTCTTCTCAACCAAGAGCACTGGAGCTCCCCATGGTGATGAACTCCGTCGAATGTATCCTTTCTCCAATAACTCCTTGATCTGTTTCTTAATCTCTTCCAGATCATTCGCGGGCATCCTATAGGGTCTCTTGGATATTGGCCCTATGCCTGGCAATAGTTCTATCAAAAACTCAATATCTTGATCTGGTGGCATGCCTGGTAACTCTTCTAGGAAAACATCCGAATAATCCTTTACTACAGGCACTTCCTCCTGAACAACTCCCGTGAGGGTATTTACTTGGCTACTTCGTGGCGCATGCCTAGATATATACTTGATCCTTTTCCCCTCCAGGGTGATGAGACAAATTGACTTACTAACACAGTCAATGTTTCCTCCATACTTTGACATCCAGTCCATTCCTAATATCACATCCAATCCTTGTGACTCCAAGATAATTAGGTCGGACGGAAAAACATGGCTACCAATGGTTAAGGGTATCTGGTCGCACCATCGACTAGCCATATACTCTGCTCCAGGTGAACTTACTAACAGAGGGGTCCTAAGGGTTTGGGTCAGTAGTTTAAACTTATCCACGAATTCCCTTGATATGTATGAATGCGATGCACCAGTATCAAAAAGAACAAGAGCGGTAAATGACTTAACCAAAAACTTACCTATAACCGCGTCTGGCTGCTCTTCAACCTCATCCACGTTAACGTGGTTCACTTGTCCTTTGTTGAATGGATTCGGCTTCTTCCCAGCGCTCCCGTTTCCATTTCCATTCTTCCCTTCAGGGCACTCCGTGGCATAGTGTCCAGTCTTCCCGCACTTGAAACAAGTAACGTGGCTTAGGTCCCTCTTGGTGGGTGTGGCTGGATTTGGGCGGTTCTGATTGTTGCTTGCTCCATTCCCATTCCCATTCCTTGTTCCAGTATGATTATGGTTACTCCCTCCATTATGGGTGTGGCCTCCATGGTTATGAACAAGTCCTCCCGAGTTCGGGGTTAGGCGAGGCTTCTGCTGAGCTCCTGAGGTATACCTCCCTTGTCCATACTTCCTCTTACGGCTCTCAATCTGCTGTTGCTTCCCTTCAATCATAAGAGCCTTATCTACCAACTCTTTGTAGTTGGTGAATGTTGCCACCATCAACTGCATACTCATCTCATCATTCAACCCTTCCATAAACTTCTCCTGCTTTGCGGCATCTGTGGCCACATCATCAGGGGCATAGCGAGATAACTTGCTAAACTCATCCACGTACTGAGCCATAGTACGGTTCCCCTGGCGTAAGTTGTGAAACTCATGCTTCTTCAAATTCATGGCTCCAATTGAGACATGGGCTGTACGAAAGGCTTGCTGAAATTGGTCCCATGTCATCGTGGCTATAGGGTAGGTGACAGTGTAATTCTCCCACCAGGATGCTGCTGGTCCATCCAACTGATGTGCGGCAAAACGCACCTTCTCAGCATCAGTACATCCTGCAGTGGTTAACTCCCTTCCAATCCTGCGGAGCCAATCAACTGCTACTATAGGCTCGGTGCTACTGGAAAACACCGGCGGTTGCAACCTCAGAAAACGGGATAAGTTGTCAACTGGTGGTGGTGGTGGTGGATTGTTGTTTTTGTTGTTGCCTTGGTTCTGAACTAACAACTGCATCAGGGTATTCTGCTGCTGAATCAACTGAGTGAGCTCTGGTGGGGATGCAAATCCGGGGTCACGTCTCGGAGGCATCTGATGGGTTTAGAGGGGAGAGATTAGAATAGAATGAGGTCTAATGAGAAAGCACTACCCATATGCACATGAGACAAACACAAACATTTCACTCAATCAATCAATCAAGTCATACAATCGGTCTAACTATCGCAAAAGTGCTCGGACTACTCTATTTACATGGTGGAATACTAATACTGATATGGTGGTCTACTAAAAATATTCCTCGATTGAAGACTCCATGATGTCTGCTCCGGCTTCGTCTTCATAGTCATCATCGCTAAGGTCGGAGTCGGTGTCGTCAATGATGATGTAGTCCTACGGGTGAATCTCCTTGGGTTCTTTGTCTTCTTCTACTGGTGTGGGTCTCCCATGAATATTCCGATCTTCTTAATCAGGTCGTCATTCTTCTCCACTAGTACGACGATTTCCTCCTCACAATCTTCACATGTAGCCTTGAGTTCTTCCTCCAGTTCCGCAATCCTAGTCATTGCCTTCTCTAGATCTATCATGCCTGCGCACATTTGATTCTCCTGGCGTCGAATGTGTTGGTTTAGTTCCTGGATGAAAGCTGCAATTGATCTATCATTTCTGGTGCTGATCATCTCCCATTGCTCATCTCGGCGCCCACAAATCTGGTGGATATTGTCTTTAAGCTCCTTGTGATAAACTTCTCCAATGCGTCCCATGGTGATGTGAGCTACCGTACTCTTTCCTAAACTCCAGGTTGGTGCATCGAAGGAAAACTCTATGGGTTTAGTGACTGGCGTGAAGGTCCTTCCTGGAACTTGAACTTGAATCATCCATCGCTCCTCTTCCGGTAAAGTGGCGTTGTAGGTCCCAGTGAAGCTTGGTATTCCTATATTCGGGTACCTAGTGACTTCCTTCAGGTGTCATCCAAAAGGTGATTCTTCCTCCGGTTGTGCAAACTTGTTCCTTGCATCCGCCATCCTAAAGAGTAGAAAATGGAGAGGAGTCAGAAATGAGAAGAGAATAGTGATCTATGGCTTTGGCTTAGTGGCCGTGTCCTACACTCAGCGTGTGCTCTAATACCATCTTGTAGCGACCCGACCTCAAACGGTCAAGTCTTTGTGCTTCAGTGTCATCCCTGGATCGGTAATGCTGACACACAGTACTCGAGGATTTATAACAGAGTAGCAATCACACACTTATTACATTGAATGTCTCCAAAGAGAACTTATTACAATAAATATGGCTTAAGGCCATCTAATATGATAACAGCGGAAGGCTTGGAAGATAAAGTGAGTCCATTAACTCCAACGGCATAGCTGAGCTGCACGGCAACGACCTAACGAACCTTACTCCTCGGCTGAAAAGTCTGCAACATAATACGTTGCAGCCCGAAAACGGGTCAGCACATGGAATATGCTGGCAAAATAACACAGTAGAGCAAGAACAGAATAATGCTATCACTACATGCATATTTGGCTGGTGGAAAGCTCTATGGTTATAGTTTTGCGAAAAGCCAATTTTTTCCTACAACAAAGGAATAGATTTTAATTTAACTATCATGGTAGTTGAAACATCATTGAGAAGGTTCCTCCAACTCAATCCCAATTAAAGTAATTATCAACCCAACAATATTAATTTAGAGTGATGAGATACTTAAGATACTCCAAGTACTAGATACTCAAGATTGTCCATAACTGGGGACACGGCTAACCATGATTAGTTTATACACTCTGTAGAGGTTTGCGCACTTTTCCCCACAAGACTTGATCTCCTCCGTTGAATTTCTCGCACTACATGGTGTTTGCGAAACAGATGACCAAGACACAGTCTTTTAGAAACATTAACTCTCTACTCCAGGCAGACCATACCAAACCTACAATCCCACTACCTGCTGATCCACCTCTTCAAGAGCTTCACATAAATTACTCAACTATGCTAGAGCACATAATAGCTTGTGGCTGCACATGGAAGTTTCTAGCATGAATAATCTCATTTCCCTTTGAGCCTGGGTGGCGGTCCATAGGAAGATTACACGGGTACTCCGGGATTTCCAAAAAAATACAGGCAACACTGGGTACTCTAGGTGCCTCAATCCACCCAGATGTGTATTTAAGTTGGCACCTTAAGTTGAACCATTAATTATCAATCTCACATCTGTCATGGATTTCACTCACCGAAACCACGTCTACGAGCATAGCATAGCATAGCATAGCAATATAAGCAACGCGTAGAAGTAACTCCCAAGGGTTTGAATGTAACAGGGTAATAGGTTCTACCTCATCAACTACTTCCCAACCCACATGTTAATGACATCCTAACCATGCAATGTTTGAGGATTGGAACTAATGCATAAAAATTGGGTGATAAAGGGGTATGATCAAAGTGTTACTTGCCTTGATGATGATCCGCGTATCCTAGAGACTCCAAATAACACGCTTCGCACTTCGGGAATTCTATCACAAACAAACAATAGCATACATAAGCAATCAAGCAAAGAAACACGGGTAAATCTCAAACAAGAAGATCTAACCAGAAAGTTCAACTTAAGAACTCCGGTTTGCAAAAAGAATCAAATCAAACGGAGCAACGAAACTCAAACGGCGAAAGAAACAAGATCCGTTTACTAATCTGGACCTAGGTCAAATTTTACAATAGCAAAAACTTGTGCAAGTTGGTTAAACAAAAAGAGGGTCTCGAGACGAAGATCTAGGCGCTTGAATCGCCTGATTCCGACTAACGAGCGAAAAGATAAACTAGAATGAAAATCGGATCAGAAATCATGATCAGAAATAATCACGTATTAATCCGATAAAAGAAAACTGACGAACAGGCTAACGAACGAGTGTTCGTTATCTGTAACTAACGAGCGAAAACCGTTCATTAAAATGAACGTCCCAACGAACATCCGGACGAACGTCCGCTATACAAAAAAACCGAAACAAACCAGCGTACCGAAAAAACAACTAGAGTTTTCCAACGAAAACTGAGCCAGTTTTCTAAAAAAACGAACAGCGCTAACCTCCGGCGAGGTCCGGCACGGCGGCGGCTCCGGAGAGGGGCGGCGCAACGTGGGGCAGCGGCGGCGCGGGCAACGGGCGGCGGCGGCTCGCGGCGAGGGGCGGCGCGGCAGCGGGCAACGGCGGCGACGCGGCGGCGACGGGCGGTGCGGCGGCTTGCGGCGGCGGGGTCGGCGGCTCGCGGCGGGGTGGGGCAGCTCCCAGGGTGGCAGGGCGCAGCTTTTAAGGAGGGGCGGTGCCTTGGGGAAGGGGGCACGGCGCGGGGAAACAGAGTCCGAGCCGGACTCCGGTTCGGCTGCAGTGTCGACGATCTCCCGCGAGGAGATGGCGGCGTGGGGCGAGGTGGGCCGGCGCTGGGCTTCGGCCCAGCTAGGCCTTGGCACGTTTTTTAATTAATTCCACTGAAACTAAAAAAAATCCTAGAAAATAAAATAAAAATCTAAAAATGCCAAAACAAATTTTCTCCGTCTAAATAAAATATTTAGAACGAGATGAACATTTTCTTCGCCCTAAAATGCAATTTTTGAAAACGTGCAATTTTTCTAAGGCAACCAAAATAGCAAAATAAAATCCAAAGAAAAGCAAAAATTGATTTTAATATTTTTCCTCCAATATTTCATTTGTTTTGGAGAAGTCATATTATCTCCTCTCATATATTAATATGAAATAATTTCGGAGAGAAATATAATTAAAACCAAAATCCTCGTTTCGAAATTTGATAAAATCAAATTTGAAAACCGGGGAAATCCCCAACTCTCTCCAAGGGTCCTTGAGTTGCTTAGGATATCGAGGATCATGAGATGAAATGCTATAAAATATGATATGCAAGAATGATCTATGTATAACATTCCAAATTGAAAATTTGGAATGTTACACAAGCATCTTGATCTATCTCTATAGATCTTGATGCTCAATATGTAAGCAGTTTCACCGAGGTCTTTCTTTGAAAAACTCCTTTCAAACATTCCTTTATGCTTTGCAGAATAATTCTACATTATCTCCGATCAACAATATGTCATTCACATATACTTATCAGAAATGTTGTAGTGCTCTCACTCACTTTCTTGTAAATACAGGCTTCACCGCAAATCTGTATAAAACTATATGCTTTGATCAACTTATCAAAGCGTATATTCCAACTCCGAGATGCTTGCACCAGTCCATAGATGAATCGCTGGAGCTTGCATATTTTGTTAGCACCTTTATGGTTGACAAAACCTTCTGGTTGCATCATATACAACTATTCTTAAATAAATCCATTAAGGAATCCAGTTTTGTTTATCCATTTGCCAGATTTCATAAAATGCGGCAATCGCTAACATGATTCGGATAGACTTAAGCATAGATACGAGTGAGAAACTCTCGTCGTAGTCAACACCTTGAACTTGTCGAAAACCTTTTTGCGACAATTCTAGCTTTGTAGATAGTAACACTACTATCAGCGTCCGTCTTCCTCTTGAAGATCCATTTAATCTCAATGGCTCTCCGATCATAGGGCAAGTCAATCAAAATCCATACTTTGTTCTCATACATGGATCTCATCTCAGATTTCATGGCCTCAAGCCATCTCTTGGCATCTGGGCTCATCATCGCTTCCTCATAGTTCGTAGGTTCGTCATGGTCAAGTAACATGACCTCCAGAATAGGATTACCGTACCACTCTGGTGCGGATCTCACTCTGGTTTACCTATGAGGTTCGTTAGTAACTTGATCTGAAGTTACTTGATCATCATCATTAGCTTCCTCACTAATTAGTGTAGTAGTCACAGGAACAGATTTCTGTGATGAACTACTTTCCAATAAGGGAGCAGGTACAGTTACCTCATCAAGTTCTACTTTCCTCCCACTCACTTCTTTCGAGAGAAACTCCTTCTCTAGAAAGGATCCATTCTCAGCAATGAATATCTTGCCTTCGGATCTGTGATAGAAGGTGTACCCAACATTTTCTTTTGGGTATCCTATGAAGACGCACTTCTCCGATTTGGGTCTGAGCTTATCAGGTTGAAACTTTTTCACATAAGCATTGCAACCTCAAACTTTAAGAAATGACAGCTTAGGTTTCTTGCCAAACCATAGTTCATACGGTGTCGTCTCAATGGATTTAGATGGTGCCCTATATAACGTGAATGTAGCTGTCTCTAATGCATAACCCCAAAACGATAGTGGTAAATCGGTAAGAGACATCATAGATCGCACCATATCTAATAAAGTACGGTTACGACGTTCGGACACACCATTACACTGTGGTGTTCCAGGTGGCGTGAGTAGTGAAACTATTTCACATTGTTTTAAGTGAAGGCCAAACTCGTAACTCAAATATTTTACTTCTGCGATCATATCGTAGAAACTTTTATTTTTTTAACGATGATTCTCCACTTCACTCTGAAATTGTTTGAACTTTTCAAATGTTTCAGATTTGTGTTTCATCAAGTAGATATACTCATATCTGCTCAAATCATCTGTGAAGATCAGAAAATAATGATACCTGCCGCGAGCCTCAATATTCATCAGACCACATACATCAGTATGTATGATTTCCAACAAATATGTTGCTTGCTCCATTGTTCCAGAGAACGGAGTCTTAGTCATCTTGCCCATGAGGCATAGTTCGCAAGCACCAACTGATTCCAAAAGCCCATCAGCATGGATTTTCTTCATGCGCTTTACACCAATATGACCTAAACGGCAGTGCCACAAATAAGTTGCACTATCATTATTAACTTTGCATATTTTGGCTTCAATATTATGAAAATGTGTATCACCATGATCGAGATCCAACCAACCATTTTCATTGGGTGTATGACCGTAGAAGGTTTTATTCATGTAAACAGAACAACAATTATTCTCTAACTTACATGAATAACCGTATTGCAATAAACATGATCCAATCATATTCATGCTCAACGCAAACACTAAATAACATTTATTTTAGGTTTAACACTAATCCCGAAAGTATAGGGAGTGTGCGATGATGATCATATCAATCTTCGAACCATTTCCAATGCACATCGTCACTTCACCCTTAACTAGTCTTTGTTCATTCTACAACTCCCGTTTCAAGTTACTATTCTTAGCAACTGAACCAGTATCAAATACCGAGGGGTTGCTATAAACACTAGTAAAGTACACATCAATAACATGTATATCGAATATAGCTTTGTTCACTTTGCCATCCTTCTTATCCACCAAATACTTGGGGTAGTTCCGCTTCCAGTGACCAGTCCCTTTGCAGTAGAAGCACTTAGTTTCAGGCTTAGGTCCAGACTTGGGCTTCTTCTTGAGCAGCAACTTGCTTGCCGTTCTTCTTGAAGTTCCCCTTTCTTCCCTTTGTCCCTTTACTTGAAACTAGTGGTCTTGTTAAACATCAACACTTGGTGCTCTTTCTTGATTTCTACCTTTGTTGATTTCAGCATCGCGAAGAGCTCGGGAATTACTTTCGTCATCCCTTGCATATTATAGTTCATCACGAAGTTCTAGTAACTTGGTGATAGTGACTAGAGAATTTTGTCAATTACTGTCTTATCTGGAAGATTAACTCCCAGTTGATTCAAGCAATTGTAGTACCCAGACAATCTGAACACATGCTCACTGGTTGAGCTATTCCCCTCCATCTTGTAGGCAAAGTACTGTCAGAGGTCTCATACCTCTCGACACGGGCATGAGTATGAAATACCAATTTCAACTCTGGGAACATCTTACATGCTCCGTGGCGTTCAAAACATTTTTGAAGTCCCGGTTCTAAGCCGTAAAGCATGGTGCACTTAACTATCAAGTAGTCATCATACCGAGCTTTTGTCAAAATGTTCATAACGTCTGCATCTGCTCCTGCAATAGGTCTGTCACCTAGCGGTGCATCAAGGACATAATTCTTCTGTGCAGCAATGAGGATAAACCTCAGATCACGGATCCAATCCGCATTATTGCTACTAACATCTTTCAACTTAGTTTTCTCTAGGAACATATAAATAATAAACGGGGAGCAACATCGCGAGCTATTGATCTACAACATAGATATGCTAATACTACCAGGACTAAGTTCATGATAAATTAAAGTTCAGTTAATCAAATTATTAAAGAACTTCCACTTAGATAGACATCCATCTAATCAAATAAGTGATCACGTGATCCATATCAACTAAACCATGTTCGATCATCACGTGAGATGGAGTAGTTTCAATGGTGAACATCACTATATTGATCATATCTACTATATGATTCACGCTCGACCTATCGGTATCCGTGTTCCGAGGCCATATCTGTTATATGCTAGGCTCGTCAAGTTTAGCCTGAGTATTCCGTGTGTGCAACTGTTTTGCACCAGTTGTATTTGAACGTAGAGCCTATCACACCCGATCATCCCGTGGTGTCTCAGCACGAAGAACTTTTGCAACGGTGCATACTCAGGGAGAACACTTTTATCTTGAAATTTAGTGAGATGTCATCTTATAATGCTACCGTCAAACAAAGCAAGATAAGATGCATAAAATATAAACATCACATGCAATCAATATAAGTGATATGATATGGCCATCATCATCTTGTGCTTGTGATCTCCATCTCCGAAGCACCGTCATGATCACCATCGTCACCGGCGCGACACCTTGATCTCCATCGTAGCATCGTTGTCGTCTCGCCAACTTATGCTTCTACAACTATCGCTACTGCTTAGTGATAGAGTAAAGCATTACAGGGAGATTGCATTGCATACAATAAAGCGACAACCATATGGCTCCTGCCAGTTGCCGATAACTCGGTTACAAAACATGATCATCTCATACAATAAAATATAGCATCATGTCTTGACCATATCACATCACAACATGCCCTGCAAAAACAAGTTAGACATCCTCTACATTATTGTTGCAAGTTTTACGTGGCTGCTATGGGCTGAGCAAGAACCGCTCTTACCTACGCATCAAAACCACAACGATAGTTCATCAAGTTAGTGTTGTTTTAACCTTCGCAAGGACCGGGCGTAGCCACACTTGGTTCAACTAAAGTTGGAGAAACTGACACCCACCAGCCACCTGTGTGCAAAGCACGTCGGTAGAACCAGTCTCGCGTAAGCGTACGCGTAATGTCGGTCCGGGCCGCTTCATCCAACAATACCGCCGAACCAAAGTATGACATGCTGGTAAGCAGTATGACTTGTATCTCCCACAACTCACGTGTGTTCTACTCGTGCATATAACATCTACGCATAAAACCTAGCTCTGACCCCACTATTGGGGAACATAGTAATTTCAAAATTTTCCTACGCACACGCAGGATCATGGTGATGCATGGCAACGAGAGGGGAGAGTGGTGTCTACGTACCCTCGTAGACCGTTCGCGGAAGCGTTATATCAACGTTGTTGATGTAGTCGTACATCTTCACGGTCCGACCGATCCAAGTACCGAAAGCACGATACCTCCGAGTTCTGCACACGTTCGGCTCGGTGACATCCTCTCCTTCTCAATCCAGCAAGAGGGGCGAAGTAGTAGATGAGTTCCGGCACCACGACGGCGTGGTGACGGTGTTGGTGAAGAACAATCTCTGTAGGGCTTCGCCTAAGCACTACGAAAACTATGACAGAGGATAAACTAGAAGGGACGGGGTTGCCGGCACACGGCTTGGTGTTTCTTGATGTGTCGCAAGGACCGGGCGTAGCCACACTTGGTTCAACTAAAGTTGGAGAAACTGACACCCACCAGCCACCTGTGTGCAAAGCACGTCGGTAGAACCAGTCTCGCGTAAGCGTACGCGTAATGTCGGTCCGGGCCGCTTCATCCAACAATACCGCCGAACCAAAGTATGACATGCTGGTAAGCAGTATGACTTGTATCTCCCACAACTCACGTGTGTTCTACTCGTGCATATAACATCTACGCATAAAACCTAGCTCTGACCCCACTATTGGGGAACATAGTAATTTCAAAATTTTCCTACGCACACGCAGGATCATGGTGATGCATGGCAACGAGAGGGGAGAGTGGTGTCTACGTACCCTCGTAGACCGTTCGCGGAAGCGTTATATCAACGTTGTTGATGTAGTCGTACATCTTCACGGTCCGACCGATCCAAGTACCGAAAGCACGGTACCTCCGAGTTCTGCACACGTTCAGCTCGGTGACATCCTCTCCTTCTCAATCCAGCAAGAGGGGCGAAGTAGTAGATGAGTTCTGGCACCACGACGGCGTGGTGACGGTGTTGGTGAAGAACAATCTCTGTAGGGCTTCGCCTAAGCACTACGAAAACTATGACAGAGGATAAACTAGAGGGGACGGGGTTGCCGGCACACGGCTTGGTGTTTCTTGATGTGTCTTGGGTGCTAGCCCTGCCCCTCTATTTATATGTTGAGCCTTGGGGTCAAAACTTGGAGTAAAAGCCTCCACAAAGTCGGTTTCACCCGAAAGGCAAGAGTCCTTCTTAGACTCCAGGGCCAGACGCCAGGGTTCCCGGCATTTGGACCCAGACGCTAGGGACCCTGGCGTCTGGCCCCTGGACTCCGCAAAACTTCCTTTAGTGCTTTCCAAAAACCTCATGGGCTTTCCCCTTTGGCCCAGAAAAAGTGTTCTCGTGCCCAAACATTTCGGGAAACATCCGGAACCCCTTCCGGTGAATTCCGGAACCCTTCCGGAGATCAAGCACTACTATCCACATATCAATCTTTACTTCCGAACCATTTCGGAGTTCCTCATCATATCCGTGATCTCATCCACAACTCCGAACAACATTCGGTCACCAACATACATAACTCATAGTAGTATATCGTCAACGAACGTTAAGCGTGCGGACCCTACGGGTTCGAGAACTATGTAGACATGACTGAGACACCTCTCTGGTCAATAACCAATAGCGGGACCTCGATGCCCATATTGGCTCCTACATATTCTACGAATATCTTTATCGGTCAGACCGCATAACAACATACGTTGTTCCCTTTGTCATCGGTATGTTACTTGCCTGAGATTCGATCATCGGTATCTCAATACCTAGTTCAATCTCTTTACCGGCAAGTCTCTTTACTCGTTCCATAATACATCATCCCGCAACTAACTAATTAGTTGCAAGGCTTATAGTGATGTGCATTACCGAGTGGGCCCAGAAATACCTCTCCGACAATCGGAGTGACAAGTCCTAATCTCGAAATACGCCAACCCAACAAGTACCTTCGGAGACACCTGTAGAGCACCTTTATAATCACCCAGTTATGTTGTGACGTTTGGTGGCACACAAAGTGTTCCTCTGGTAAATGGGAGTTGCATAATCTCATAGTCATAGGAATATGTATAAGTCATGAAGAAAGCAATAGCAACAAACTAAACGATCAAGCGCTAAGCTAACGGAATGGGTCAAGTTAATCACATCATTTTCCTAATGATGTGATCCCGTTAATCAAATGACAACTCATTTCTATGGTTATGAAACTTAACCATCTTTGATCAACGAGCTAGTCAAGTAGAGGCATACTAGTGACACTCTATTTGTCAATGTATTCACACATGTATTATGTTTCCGGTTAATACAATTCTAGCATGAATAATAAACATTTATCATGAAATAAGGAAATAAATAATAACTTTATTATTGCCTCTAGGGCATATTTCCTTCACCGAGTAAGATCACCATTTGGTTACGATGTAACCCGTTTGGAGACCAAAGTGTTGGTCCATTTGTGATCCAAGAAAGATCACCATTTGGTTACGAGGTAACCCTCTTGGTAAGCAAGTCCGAGGGACTTGAGGCACGTGATCTTGTTCACTGCATCCCTAGTCTGATTTTGCATTGCTGATAATTTGGTTAATATCATGATATTGTTTGTTTGTCATTATGTTTATGCTTGTTGTGATCTTGCAAGTACATTCAATGTACTGACATGGTGTGTCATGCCAGATTTCAGGAAAGTCTCATTGGATCGGAGTGTTGTTCGAGTCTAGATCGTGTCCACATTGGTGTCCATGTGCTATGGAGTTCCGCTTCGTCATCGTTCCACCGCCGCGTAGTTGTTGTGATCGAGGCCCCTTTATGTTCACTAAATAATGTACATATTGTTCAGTCGCACCGGGTGTGCTGCGTGGACTCGCAACTTGATGTAATGTGAACTATGTTCCGCTAGTATCAATAAAGTAGTTGTTTTCTGTACCAAGATGTTGTGCGTTGCCAGAAGGCATGGTCTCTGGGCTGGCAATGCAAGGTAAACTGGCTGCTCTGAGCCGGGGTGCCACAGGAAAACTCAATCCATTACAAGAAGGTAGTTGGGGAGAAACATCATAAGATCCAACTATAATAGCAAAGCTCGCTGTACATCAAGATCGTGCCAAATCAAGAACGCGCGAGAGAGAGAGAGATCAAACACATAGCTACAAGTACATACCCTCAGCCATGAGGGTGAACTAGTCCCTCCTCGTCATGGAGAGCGCCGGGATGATGATGATGATGGCCACCGATGATGATTTCCCCCTCCGGCAGGGTGCCGGAATAGGGTCACAATTGGTTTTTGGTGGCTACAGAGGCTTGCGGCGGTGGAACTCCCGACCTAGGTTTATTTCTGGGGGTTTCTATATTTATAGGAATTTTTGGCGTCAAGAACAAGTCAGGGGGTCCACGAGTCAACCACAAGGACGGAGGGCATGCCCGGGGGGTAGAGCGCACCCTCCACCCTTGTGGAGGCCTCGTGGCTCTTCTGGCCCAACTCTTTTGCTTCGGGGGCTTCTTCTGGTCCATAAAGAATCACCGTAAATTTTTAGCTCAATTGGACTCCGTTTGATATTCCTTTTCTATGAAACTCAAAAACAAGGAAAAACAGAAATTGGCACTGGGCTCTAGGTTAATAGGTTAGTCCCAAAAATCATATAAAATAGCATATAAATGCATATAAAACATCCAAGATAGATGATATAATAGCATGGAACAATCAAAAATTATAGATACGTTGGAGACGTATCAAGCATCCCCATGCTTAATTCCTGCTCGTCCTCGAGTTGGTAAATGATAAAAACAGAATTTTTTGATGTGGAATGCTACCAAACATATTTATCAATGTAATTTTCTTTACTGTGGCATGAGTATTCTGATCCGTATGATTTAAAAAAATTAATATTGACATAAAAACAATAATACTTCAAGCACGCTAACAAGTCAATTATGTCTTCTCAAAATAACATGGCCAAAGAAAGCTTCTCCCTACAAAATCATATAGTCTAGCTATGCTCCATCTTCATCACACAAAATATTCAAATCATGCACAACCCCGATGATAAGCCAAGCAATTGTTTCATACTTTTGATGTTCTCTAACTTTTTCAACTTTCACGCAATACATGAGCGTGAGCCATGGACATAGCACTATAGGTGGAATAGAATATCGTGGTTGTGGAGAAGACAAAAAGAGGGAGATAGTTTCACATCAACTAGGCATATCAACGGGCTATGGAGATGCCCATCAATAGATATCGATGTGAGTGAGTAGGGATTGCCATGCAACTGATGCACTAGAACTATAAGTTTATGAAAGCTCAAAAAGAAAACTAAGTGGGTGTGCATCCAACTTTCTTGCTCATGAAGACCTAAGGCAATTCGAGGAAGCCCATCGTTGGAATATACAAGCCAAGTTCTATAATGAAAAATTCCCACTAGTATATGAAAGTGACAACATAGGAGACTCTCTATCATGAAGATCGTGGTGCTACTTTGAAGCACAAGAGTGGTAAAAAGATAGTAGCATTGCCCCTTCTCTCTTTTTCTCTCATTTTGTTTTTGTTTTTTTGGGCCTTCTCTTTTTTGGCCTTGCCTCTTTTTTTATTTCCTCACATGGGACAATGCTCTAATAATGAAGGTCATTACACTTTTATTTACTTTACAACTCAAGAATTACAACTCGATACTTAGAACAAAATATGACTCTATATGAATGCCTACGACGGTGTACCGGGATGTGCAATGAATCAAGAGTGACATGTATGAAAGAATTATGAACGGTGGCATTGCCACAAATACGATGTCAACTACATGATCATGCAAAGCAATATGACTATGATGATGCGTGTCATAATAAATGGGATAGTGGAAGTTGCATGGCAATATATCTCAGAATGGCTATGGAAATGCCATAATAGGTTGGTATGGTGGCTGTTTTGAGGAAGGTATAAGGTGGGTGTATGGCACCAGCGAAAGTTGCGCGACACTAGAGAGGCTAGCAATGGTGGAAGGGTCAGAGTGTGTATAATCCATGGACTCAACATTAGTCATAAAGAACTCACATACTTATTATGAAAATCTATTAGTCATCGAAACAAAGTACTACATGCATGCTAATATGTCTCCGTCGTATCTATAATTTTTGATTGTTCCATGCCAATATTATACAACTTTCATGTACTTTTGGCAACTTTTTATAGTATTTTTTGGACTAACATATTGATCCAGTGCCAAGTGCCAGTTCCTGTTTGTTGCATGTATTTTGTTTCACAAAAAATCCATATCAAACGGAGTCCAAATGGGATAAAAACTTACGGATATTTTTTTGGAATATATATGATTTTTGGGAAGAAGAATCAACGCGAGACGATGCCCGAGGGGGCCACGAGGCAAGGGGCGCGCCCCTGACCCTTGTGGACACTCCGTAAGGCGGTTGGTGCCATTCTTCCGCCGCAAGAAAGCCAATATCCGGATACAAATCGTGTTAAAATTTTAGCCCAATCGGAGTTACGGATCTCTAGGAATATAAGAAACGGTGAAAGGCCAGAATCTGGAACGCAGAAACAGAGAGACAGATCCAATCTCGGAGGGGATCTCGCCCCTCCGCCGCCATGGAAGGCATGGACCAGGGGGTAAACCCTTCTACCATCTAGGAAGAAGGTCAAGGAAGACTAAGAAGGGGGCTCTCTCCCCCTCTCTCCACCTTCCCCCATCTATCTACAGCGGTCCACTCTCCCGCAACCCGCTGTACCCTCTACTTGAACATGGTGCTTTATGCTTCATATTATTATCCAATGATGTGTTGCCATCCTATGATGTCTGAGTAGATTTTCGTTGTCCTATCGGTAATTGGTGAATTGCTATAATTGGTTTAATTTGCTTGTGGTTATGTTGATGTACTTTGGTGCCCATTGTATGAGCGCGCGCGTGGACCACACCATAGGGTTAGTTGTATGTTGATAGGACTATGTATTGGAGGGCAAGAGTGACAGAAGCTTCAACCTAACATAGAAATTGACGCATACGGGATTGAAGGGGGACCAATATATCTTAATGCTATGGTTGGGTTTTACCTTAATGAACGTTAGTAGTTGCGGATGCTTGCTAATAGTTCCAATCATAAGTGCATAGAATTCCAAGTCAGGGATGACATGCTAGCAGTGGCATCTCCCACATAAAACTTGCTATCAGTCAAGTAAAGTAGTGAATTGCTTAGGGACAATTTCGCAACTCCTACCATCACATTTCCACACTCGCTATACTAACTTTATTGCTTCTTTCCCTAAAACAGCCCCTAGTTTTTATTTACGTGCTCTTTATATTCTTGCAAACCTATCCTGTTACACCTACAAAGTACTTCTAATTTTATACTTGTTCTAGGTAAAGCGAATGTCAAGCATGCGTAGAGTTGTATCGGTGGTCGATAAAACTTGAGGGATTATTTGTTCTACCTTTAGCTCCTTGTTGGGTTTGACACTCTTACTTATCGAAATAGGCTACAATTGATCCCCTATACTTGTGGGTTATCACATGCTCCTAGGGGGTAGATTGGTAGGAAAAGACCATCGCTCGTCCCCGACCGCCACTCATGAACAATCAAAAAATATCTCATGGTCCAACTTCGTTACATAACAGTTCACCATACATGCATGCTATGGGACTCACAAACCTTAACACAAGTACTTTTCAAATTCACAACTACTCACTAGCATGACTCTAATATCATCATCCTCATATCTCAAAACAATCATAAGAAATCAAACTTCTCATAGTATTCAATGCACTTTATATGAAAGTTTTTATTATATCCCTCTTGGATTCCCATCATATTAGGACTAAATTCATAACCTAAGAAAATTACCATGCTGTTAAGAGACTCTCAAAATGATATAATTGAATCATGAGAGTTTAAAATTTTCTTCAAAATAAAACCACCGCCGATCTCTAAAAAGATATAAGTGAAGCACTAGACACTACAAAAAAGGACACATTCATGACATTTTGGGCCGAATGATTTTTTTTTGTCATGCTTATGACACTTCTGTGACGATAACTGTGACAAAACCCGGTATCATCATAGATGTGGTGGGCTCCTACTTCTATGACAAAAAATGGGCTTTTCATCCTGGGCGGGTCGGAGACGCAGCTGCATGACATTCTTTGGGCCGTCCATGACGGAAAAAACCGTGGTAGAAGCGAGAGCGGGGAAAATATTGGGGAGTTCCCGGTTACGGTGGGTGGTCGGGGGCCGAGCGATGCACGTTTCTCTTGTAGACATACGTGCGTGGGTGCGAGGCGTTGGACTCAAACTGAACTCGAGCGATTGCACTGCAGGCTACGTGTTACTGAACCCGAGCGATCGATTGATCCCTTGCTATTAACTAAAGTCGAGTGATTCATTCGCTACTGCTGCTAACTAAAGCCAATCGAACACTGCTGCCTCCTCCCCTTGATGATCAGTGAGCGTTGTTGGGGGGTTTGGATGAACGGTTCCCAATGGGGGGTTGGATGAACAGGACCCTGTGGTAGTAGAGGTTGTTGTCGTTGGATGAATAGGACCCTGATCGATCGAGCCGGTGGATGAACAGGACCCCGTGGAGGGCTGGATGAACAGGACCCCGTGGAGGGCCGGTTAAACAGTAGCCGGTGGAGGGCTAGTTGAACAGTAGCCGGTGGAGGGCTGGTTGAACAGTAGCCCGTGGAGAGGGCTGGTTGAACAGTAGCCGGTGGAGGAGCGCGCGGTGGACGCTAGATGAACAGGAGCTCATGGATGAACAGTCATAGGTGGAGGCTGGAGGAGGTCGACGGTGGATGAATAGTAGCCCGTGGAGGCTGGAGGAGGTCGACAGTGGAGATGAACAGTATCCCGTGGAGTCCCGTTTTGCGGTATGCCACATCCCTCCCAATGAACAGGACCCCCGTTTCGACCGTAGAGCTCCAACATAAGTCTGTTTCCTCCATTTTGCGGTACGCCACACCCCTCTCGATCAACAGGACTCCGTTTCCACCGTAGGAGGTCCGTTTCCTTCGTTTTACGGTACACCAGACCCCTCCCGATCAACAGGATCCCGTTTCGACCATGGCCGGTCGAACACATGGCTGTTTCCTCCGTTCTGCGGTATGCCAGGCCTCGTTTCCATCAGTTGTTCCGTCCAAGCCGGTTGGCTCCCAATGAACACGACGACGCATTCCATTCCGACCAGCCGGTTTCCTTCCCATGGTCACGACGATAGCGCAGCTTCTCCGTTTCGACCCAGCCATGTACACGAGCTCTGGCCGTACGTATGCGCGAGTAGGCGTTCAAGACCCCGCCCGTATGTACGTACGTGACCGTATTCTTTCTTGCACCCTAGCCGTTGTACGTACGTGTACATGCTACGTGCATGCCTCTACTACGACACGTGCGCGCCTCTACTAGGACACGTGCGTGCTTCTACATCGACCAGTATGTACGTACACGTTCGTGACCAGAATGACAATGCTACGTACACTTCGACCAGGTGGGTCCCAACTGTCAGGCACTTCCTTGCGTGCGAAGATGTAGCTGGTGGGTCCCAGCAGTTAGGGGGCGAATCATTATTTTTGCCCGTAATATGGACGCACTTCCTTGCATGCGAAGATGTAGCTGGTTGGTCCCAATAGTCAGGGGAAAACGTTTTTTTGCGAAATATGGTGGCTCGTCCAGTGGGTCCCTCCTGTCAGGTGGAGGAATCATTATTTTGCGCATAATAAGGAGGCATTTCCTTGTGTGCGGCCGTGGACCCAGCTGTCAGCCTCTCCACGTACAGTCCACGTCTGATGGATGTCATTCATTGACCACATTGACGACGGTGCGCCGAGAGCACCAGGAAGGGAACGACACGGAGCCAGGGAAGACTCGGCAGTGGTTTCCCATGCGATGAGGAGTACGAGGGTTTACTGGTCCGACTACCATTGCCGGAAAATAACAGGAGGTGTGGGTGAGTAGAGGAATGGTCTGGCCAGCAATGGAGTAGGGTGAGGCGGTGCGGCCTATGCGGCAGCACAGCCGGCCACGGGAAGCGGGAGCAGGCAGTCCCACCGGCGCTGGTTTGGGCGGCTGGAGCAAGAAGACCAAAGGTTGAAGAAGCACTAGGGCCATTGGATGGACATCGTACGGTCTCTGCAGCTAGAATCGTTTATATTGACTAAGTTGACAAAGCCCTTGGTATGCGTCAACTTAGTAGCCCCACAGGTCAGCCTCCGAAACGGTGTGCCCCAGATGTGAGGGGAGGAATCATTTTTTGGGTGGCTGAAGCTAGAATATGTGAGATTGAAGAAGAACCACGACATCCATTGGATGGACATCCAACAGCAACTGCTGCTAGAACCGTGTGTTGACTATAAGTTGACAAAGCCTTGCATACGCGTCAACTTACTTTTTTTAAGGGACGCGTCAACTTAGTTAGGCCCACAAGTGTGTGGTAGAGAACTTATAGCCCATTTGCGGTTTCCAAGAATGTACAACCGATTTTTGAATTCTAATGGAATTTACTATAGCCCATTTACAGTTTGTTAAAAGTACAGCCCATTTTCTAGCTAGGACAACGATTAATAATTTCAACCAACCGTTCAAAACAGAATTCAATAAAATTTCCCACATTTTGATGGGATCCGAAATATTTTTGTCTCGAAATTTCTAGTCAGATTAAATACAATTTCAATATAAATTTGTATTACGTAAAAATTCCAATGAAACATTGCGCACGCAACAATTAATGAAATTAAAATTTTCAAAATCCATTTTAAAAAAAAACTAATTACGTGTTTGGTGCATTTTTATAGTTACTTCCAGTTTTTATAATGACATCCCATTTATTATTTCTTAAAGCCCATTTCCTTGTTAAGCCTAATGCATCCCTCCTTGGAAAGATTTGCAGCCCAGCGGGGTGGAGAATAACAAGTTGACCTTGCCTGGGTATTCCTCAAAAAAAAGTATAGCTGGGCTAGCCATTTTCAGCTTGAAAAAAATTAATATCTGGGCTGGATATCTGTCCTGGGCTAGACGGGCCATAGCCCGCCCAGTTAATACCCTGCTCTCCTCTGAATAACAACAAAAACATCGCTCAAGAAAAACTCTGCAGTGCTCACACCTCAAAAACATAAATACTGCTCGAGCTGCTTGGTCCCAGCTGTCGGCCGCTCCTTGTGCAATTATCTCGTTTATTGACTACATAGGTTGACAATAGTGTGGGACTGTGATGTCAAGAAACCAGGAGGAAGCAAAAAATATTATAGTTGTATATAATAAGGAGGCACTTGCGTACGTGTAGCTATGGCCCTGGTGGGTCCCCACTGTCATCCTCTCCAAGTAAAGTCATCTCCTCATTCCTCATGTCTGTTGACCATGTTGACAACGTGAGACGGGGGCGCCACGGCGAGCGCAACAACTCGAAGGACGACGGAGAGGGCCTCGCGGGCCCTACGGATGGTCTAATACAACGCCCGCTGCTCATTCGGGAAGCCAGGATTGTCGGTGTCAAAACCGGCGGATCTCGGGTAGGGGGTCCCGAACTGTACGTCTAAGGTCGATGGTAACAGGAGACAGGGGACACGATGTTTACCCAGGTTCGAGCCCTCTCTATGGAGATAATACCCTACGTCCTGCTTGATTGATCTTGATGAATATGAGTATTACAAGAGTTGATCTACCACGAGATCGTAATGGCTAAACCCTTGAGGTCTAGTCTGGCTATGATTATGAGGATCCGACCTATCTACGGACCTAGCCCTCCGGTTTATATAGACACGGGAGGGATTGATACGTCTCCAACGTATCTACTTTTCCAAACACTTTTGCCCTTGTTTTGGACTCTAACTTGCATGATTTGAATGGAACTAACCCGGACTGACGCTGTTTTCAGCAGAATTACCATGGTGTTATTTATGTGCAGGAACAAATGTTCTCGGAATGACCTGAAACTTCACGGAGCGACTTTTCAGAAAATATGAAAAATACCTGCAAAACATGAAGGCCAGGGGGCCCACCACCTCTCCATGAGGGTGGGGGCATGCCTGCCCCCCTAGGGCATGCCCCCCTATCTCGTGGGCCCCATGTTGCCTCTCCGACTCCAACTCCATATATTGTGTTTTGGTGAGAGAAAAATCAAAGAGAAGAAATCATCGCATTTTACGATATGGAGCCGCTGCCAAGCCTAAAACCTCTCGGGAGGGTTGATCTGGAGTCCGTTCGAGGCTCCGGAGAGGGGAATCCATCGCCATCATCATCATCAACCATCCTCCATCACCAATTTCATGATGCTCACCGCCGTGCGTGACTAATTCCATCATAGGCTTGCTGGACGGTGATGGGTGGACGGGATCTATCATGTAATTGAGTTAGTTTTGTTAGGGTTTGATCCCTAGTGTCCACTATGTTCTGAGATTGATGTTGCTATGACTTTGCTATGCTTAATGCTTGTCACTAGGGCCCGAGTGCCATGATTTCAGATCTGAACCTATTATGTTTTCATCAATATATGAGTGTTCTTGATCCTATCTTGCAAGTCTATAGTCAGCTATTATGTGTTATGATCCATTAACCCCAAAGTGACAATAATCGGGATACTTACCGGTGATGACCGTAGTTTGAGGAGTTCATGTATTCACTATGTTTTAATGCTTTGTTCCGGTTCTCTATTAAAAGGAGGCCTTAATATCCCTTAGTTTCCGTAAGGACCCCGCTGCCATGGGAGGGTAGGACAAAAGATGTCATGCAAGTTCTTTTCCATAAGCACGTATGACTATATTCGGAATACATGCCTACATTACATTGATGAACTGGAGCTAGTTATGTGTCACCCTAGGTTATGACTATTACATGATGAACTGCATCCGGCATAATTCTCCATCACCGATCCATTGCCTACGAGCTTTCCATATATTGTTCTTCACTTATTTACTTTTCCGTTGCTATTGCTATCATCACTACAAAATACCAAAAACATTACTTTTACTATTGTTACCTTTTGCTACTATTACCACTACTATCATATTACTTTGCTACTAAATACTTTGATGCAGATACTAAGTTTCCAGGTGTGGTTGAATTGACAACTTAGCTGCTAATACTTGAGAGTATTCTTTGGCTCCCCTTGTGTCGAATCAATAAATTTGGGTTGAATACTTTACCCTCGAAAACTATTGCGATCCCCTATACTTGCGGGTTATCAAGACTATTTTCTGGCGCCATTGCCGGGGAGCATAGCTCTATTCTTTGAGTCACTTGGGATATATATCTGCTTATCATTATGAAGAACTTGAGAGATCCAAAAACCAAGATCTATCCCTCAACTACGAGGGGAGGTAAGGATCTGCCATCTAGCTCTACACTTGATTCAGCTTCTGTTTTGAGTAAGCTTGCGACACCTACACCTGCTTCTGCTATTCGTTCTGATATGTCGCATGTTATTGATGATGCCACTTCTGCTATGCATGATACTTATGATGAAACTTACCTCTATGCCTGATACTACTATGCCACTTAGTGATTTTCTTGATGAACAACTTGCTAGAGCTAGAAAAATTGAAAATATTGAATATGATGATACTGATGAAAGTGATGATGAAGAATCACTTGTTATTCCTAAGGGTTATGTTTTTGATAAAGAAGCTTCTTTAGCTATTTTAGCTTGCAAAAATAGAAATGAACTCAAAAGGTTATTAGCTAAATGGAGTAAGCAATCTCTAAATGCTAGAATGAAACCTGACCCTGCTTTTGCTACTTCACCTATCTTTGTTACTGATAAGGATTATGAATTCTCTGTTGATCCTGATATAATTACTTTGGTTGAATCTAATCCTTTTCATGGTTAGGAATCTGAAAATTGTTGTGGCACATCTTACTAAATTGAATGATATAGATACCCTGTTTACTAAAGATGAGAGAAATTGCTACTTTTATATCCTTAAAATATTTCCATTCTCACTAAAGGGTGATGCTAAGATATGGTTTAATTCTCTTGATCCTGGTTGTGTGCGTAGTCCCCGGGATATGATTTATTACTTCTCTACTAAATATTTCCCTGCTCATAAGAAACAAGCTGCCTTAAGGGATATATATATATATATATAATTTTGTGCATATTGAAGAAGAGAGTCTCCCACAATCTTGGGGGAGACTTCTCCAATTACTTAATGCTTTGCCTGATCATCCTCTTAAGAAAAATGAAATACTTGATATCTTTTATAATGGACTAACCGATGCCTCCAGAGATTACCTGGATAGTTGTGTTGGTTCTGTTTTGACGGAAAGAACACCGGATGAAGCTGAAATTCTATTGAATAATATGTTGACAAATGAAAATAATTGGACACCTCCGGAGCCAATTCCTGAGCCTATTCCTAAACCAACTCCGAAGAAGAGGGGTATTCTATTTCTCAGTCCTGAAGATATGCAAGAGGCAAAGAAATCTATGAAAGAAAAAGGTATTAAAGCTGAAGATGTTAAGAATTTACCTCCTATTGAAGAAATACATGGTCTTAATTTACCGCCTGTTGAAGAAACATATAATCTTAATCCATTACCTATTGAATAAACTCATGGTCTTGATAACCCGACACAAGTAGTAAAGGTAAATTCTCTCTATAGATATAATAAAGCTGAAATCCCAATTACTAAATTTGCTAGCCCATGCTTAGATGAGTTTGATAAATTTATGGCCAAGCAATAAGACTTTAATGCTTATTTTGGTAGACAATTGAAATACAATACAAATATGCTTGAACAATTGGGTGATTATATGGCTAATGTTAAAAGTGAACTTAAACTTATTAGTAAACATGCTTCTATGGTTACCACTCAAGTAGAACAAGTACTTAAAGCTCAAAATGATTTGCTCAATGAATTGAATAGTAAAAATAATGATAATGTTGTTAGAGTTATGACTAGAGGTGGTAAAATGACTCAGGAACCTTTGTATCCTGAAGGCCATCCTAAGAGAATTGAGCAAGATTCTCACAGAAATAATATAGATGTACCTAGTTTTTCTAAAAAGAAGAAAAAGAAAAATGATAGGACGTTGCATGCTTCTAGTGATCCTATTGTTGAAACACCCGAGAATCCAAATGATATTTCTATTTCTGATGCTGAAACTCAATCTGGTAATGAACCTGAAACTAGTAATAATGTTAATGATAATGTTCATAATGATGCTCATCCTAGTAATGATAATGACATAGAAATTGAACCTGCTGTTGATCTTGATAACCCACAATCAAAGAATCAACATTATGATAAAAAAAGACTTTGTTGCTAGGAAACATGGTAAAGAAAGAGAGCCTTGGGTTCACAAACTCATGCCTTTTCCTCCCAAACCATCCAACAAAAAGGATGATGAGGATTTTGAGCGCTTTGCTGAAATGATTAGACCTATCTTTTTGCGTATGCGATTAACTGATATGCTCAAAACCAATCCTTATGCTAAGTACATGAAAGATATTATTACAAATAAAAGAAAGATACCGGAAGCTGAATTTCCACCATGCTTGCTAATTATACTTTTAAAGGTGGAATACCATAGAAACTTGGAGATCCAGGAGTACCCACTATACCATGCTCCATTAAAAGAAACTATGTTAAAACTGCTCTATGTGATCTTGGAGCCGGTGTTAGTATTATGCCTCTCTCTTTATATCATAGACTTGATTTGAATAAGTTGACACCTACTAAAATATCTTTGCAAATGGCTAATAAATCAACTGCTATACCTGTCGGTATTTGTGAGGATGTGCCTGTTGTAGTTGCAAACGTTACTATTTTAACGGACTTTGTTATTCTTGAAATTCCCGAGGACGATAGTATGTCTATTATTCTTGGAAGACCCTTTTTGAATACTGCAAGGGCTGTTATTGATTGCACTAAAGGCAATGTCACTTTTCATGTTAATGGTAATGAGCATACGGTACACTTTCCGAGGAAACAACCTCAAGTTCACAGTATCAACTCTATTGGAATAATGCCATCAATTATATTTGGAGGTTTTGAATTTCCTCTTCCTACTGTCAAGAAGAAATATGATATTCTTATTATTGGGGATGTGCATATACCCGTTGAGGTAACATAGTGTTATTCGAAATTTCTTTGGTTCCATGTTATTCGGAATGAGTTCGTTAACAAGACGTGATCAACCTTGTTAGTGGATTCCTTTTGATGATCATGAGATGGATGAAACTAGAAGGCACAACCTTCTGTACCCCACTTTTACTTTTTGTTATTTATATTAAATAAAATAAAAATAAATATTTTTCTGTCTGCTATCTGATTATCCGTGCAATATAAAAATACCTCGAAAATAAAAGTTCTCCAAATGCCCTGAAATTTAAATATGATTTTTTCCAGAATATTTGGCACTGAGAACACAGCAAGGGGGTCAACTACCTGCCCACGAGGGTGGAGGGCGCCCTACCCCCCTGGGCATGCCCTACCCCCCTGGGCGTGCCCCTACCTCGTGGGCCCACGGTGGCCCTCCTCCACTTATCCTTTCACCCATACACTCCTTCTTCCTCCCCCAAACACGAATATCCAGCTCAAGCACGAGTTCTAGCTCACTTTGCTGCCATTTTCGATCTCCTTGCTCAAAGCACCTCTCACAAAACTGCTTGGGGAGATTGTTCCTTCGTATGTGTCTCCTCCATTGGTCCAATTAGTTTTTGTTCTAGTGCTTTATTCATTGCAAAAAAATTCTGCTTAGGTGACCCTGTTCTTGAGCTTGCATGTCAAATTTATATGGTCAAAAGTAGTTTTGATGCATGATATAGGCTCTAGGCACTTGTAGGAGTAGTTTCTATCAATATTATTGAGTTTGGTTTACTTTTATTTTGAAGTTACTAAAAAATTTCAGAATTTTTCAGAGGAAGAAATATGCTTAGGAAAATATTCCAAGGTGGTTCTTCAAGGAAGCAAGGACCCAGTCTTGCAATGCGTGATGCTGATGACGAGCCACCAAGAGACGCTCCAGTGCGTCCTTGTGAATGGCCTTCTGAGAACTTTATGGATCGAGCAGGAATTAAGGAAGAATTCAACGCATATTTGCGTAACGCTGATCTTGTGAGCTTCGAGGAAGAGAAGTGCAGCCAGTATCACAACCTCACCAGTACCTTTGTGAGGAGGTTTGAATTTTCAACTTCACGTAATTCTCCAACTGTCCTGTTTGATCTTTATGATAATTCTTACACCATGGACTTAGAGGATTTTACCACTGCATGCAAACTTCCACAATGGGGTAGTATAAGGGATCCTCGCAAATCTAAATTTATAGATTTTCTTGCTAGCATAACTGTGGGAGAATCTGGAGATATTACACAAGCTACCATAGGGAGCATTCACTTTCCTGCTATACATTATTTTGCTCTCTTCATAGGTAGATGCATAAATGGTAAAGATGAAGCATGTCACATGTGTGTCCCTGACCTCAGTATTCTTAGGAGTGCTATGTTAGGAGACAAATCTTATAATTTGGGAGCCATTGTTGCACGTAGGTTGCATCTTAATAGATTTAATGGAGATTTCTTTGGTGTAATTTATGCAACCCGCATAGCTAACTTTCTTGGTGTAGCCATACGCGAAGATGATGTTGAATTACCTCCTGCTTATCTAGATTTTAATGCTATGGTTCACCACCAGTTGTCGAGAGGAACGAATCACCTCTCAGTATTGACTAATCTATGACAGATGCCGTGTTGTCCGTATTACTCTCCCTGCTCTTGCCTTCTTTGATTATCAGGCAAGAGGAAGATATACTATTACCAGAGAGGAGGCAGATGAGTACGAGAGGAGAGAGGAGATCGCTCGTCACCACGCTGCAGCTCAGAAGGCGATAGCCGCTGCATCACAATACGACCCCAACTATTATTATGGATATCCGCCAGGCCAGCCGTGGCCATAGACCAACTTAGGCCAAAAGCCTAAGCTTGGGGGAGTACGTATTTCCCACCGACATTACATTTATGTTCACACACTCATTGCTAGATGTCGGTGCTCATACTTTTTCATTGTATCATCCATGCTAGTTTATTTTCCTTTTTATGCTTTCTTCTTGTGTGTTTAATAAACCTTAAGAAAAACCAAAATAAAATAGGTGTAGCTTTTAGTTAGTTTACTTTCCATAATTGTAGTAGTAATTAAAAACAAAACACAAAAATATTTCCTGTTCTTCTTTTGCTTGTTGGGAGATTTCCCGTGTAAATAGTTTTATTTCTTTTCTTTTCTTTGGGGCTCGATACGAGAAGACCATAATTAAATTGTTGAAGTGGCTCTTATATGCATTATTGTTTATCTGACAAAAGAGCCCATATTGCCTTGTCTTCTCCTGTTTATTGAATGCCTGCAGATTCCAGCTTAGTCTAATGCACGTGCACTATTATTATTATTCACATCGTCCGGTCGTGCAAGTGAAAGGCAATTATGACGATATATGATGGACTGGCTGAGATGATAAAAGCTGGTATGAACTCGACCTCTTTTGTTTTTGTAAATATGATTAGTTCATCGTTCCTGATTCAGCTTATTATGAGTAAACATGTTTGCAATGACAACTAGAGATCATATTTTCTTGTGCCATGCTTGATTAGCTATGAGTTATAATGGTTTACCTTGCGTGCCAACATGCTATTGAGATAGTTATGATGTGGTATGATAGGGTGGTATCCTCCTCTGAATGATTTAAGTGACTTGACTTGGCGCATGTTCACTCATGTAGTTGAAACAAAATCAACATAGCCTTCACGATATTTATGTTCATGGTGGATTATATCCTACTCATGCTTGCATTCGATGTTGATTAATTTTAATGCATGTTCATGACTGTTTTCGCTCTCTAGCTGGTCGCTTCCCAGTCTTTTGCTAGCCTTCACATGTACTAAGCGGGAATACTGCTTGTGCATCCAATCCCTTAAACCCCAAAGTTATTCCACATGAGTCCACTATACCTACCTATATAAGGTATCTACCTGCCGTTCCAAGTAAATTTGCATGTGCCAAACTCTAAACCTTCAAATAAATATCATGTTTTGTATGCTCGAATAGCTCATGTATCAACTGGGGTTGTGCGTATCTTCCATGTTAGGCGGGTTATTCTCAAGAGGAGTGGACTCTGCTCCTCACTCACGACATAAATGGCTGGTCACCGGGATGCCCAGTCCCATGCTTTATGCAAACTAAATCAAAATAATTGCAAACAAAACTCCCCCTGGGACTCTTGTTAGTTCGAGGCACTCATTGTTTCGAGCAAGCCATGGATTGATGCTTGTTGGTGGAAGGGGGAGTATAAACTTTACCATTCTGTTTGGGAACCGCCTATAATGTGTGTAGCATGGAAGATATTGCCATCTCTTGGTTGTTATGTCGACAATGAAAATATACCACTCAAAATATTATTCACCACTATTTCAAAACCGAGCCCTGGCACCTCTACAAATCCCTGCTTCCCTCTATGAAGGGCCTATCTATTTACTTTTATGATGCGTCATCATCCTCTTATTAAAAAGAACCAGTTGGAGAGCGCCGCTGTCATTTGCATTCATTACTGTTAGTTTACATTGAGTATGACTAGACTGGATCTCTTTTACCATTAATTACAATGTCTAGTCAGTCCTTGGTCTTTAAAGGTGCTCTGCATTTATGTTTTACGGTCTCAGAAAGGGCTAGCGAGATACCACCTTGTTATATCATATTATGATTGTTTTGAGAAAGTGTTGTCATCCGAGATTTATTATTATGGATCGCTAGTTGATTATGCTATTGATATGAGTAAACTTGAGACCTATGTGTTATTGCAAATGTGGTTAGTTATAATCTTTGCTGAAAACTTGAATGCTGGCTTTACATATTTACAACAACAAGAGCAAACAGAGTTTGTAAAAGTTTTTCTTTATCACTTTTAGTTTATCAACTGAATTGCTTGAGGACAAGCAAAGGTTTAAGCTTGGGGGAGTTGATACATCTCCAACGTATCTACTTTTCCAAACACTTTTGCCCTTGTTTTGGACTCTAACTTGCATGATTTGAATGGAACTAACCCGGACTGACACTGTTTTCAGCAGAATTACCATGGTGTTATTTATGTGCAGGAACAAACGTTCTCGGAATGACCTGAAACTTCACGGAGTGACTTTTCAGAAAATATGAAAAATACCTGCAAAAGATGAAGGCCAGGGGACCACCACCTCTCCACGAGGGTGGGGGCGCGCCTGCCCCCCTAGGGCGCACCCCCTACCTCGTGGGCCCCCTGTTGCCTCTCTGACTCCAACTCCAACTCCATATATTGTGTTTCGGGGAGAAAAAAATCAGAGAGAAGAAATCATCGTGTTTTATGATATGGAGCCGCCGCCAGGCCCTAAAACCTCTCGGGAAGGCTGATCTGGAGTCCGTTCGGGGCTCCGGAGAGGGGAATCCGTCGCCATCGTCATCATCAACCATCCTCCATCACCAATTTCATGATGCTCACCGCCGTGCGTGAGTAATTCCATCGTATGCTTGCTGGACGGTGATGGGTTGGATGGGATCTATCATGTAATCGAGTTAGTTTTGTTAGGGTTTGATCCCTAGTGTCCACTATGTTCTGAGATTGATGTTGCTATGACTTTGCTATGCTTAATGCTTGTCACTAGGGCCCGAGTGCCATGATTTCAGATCTGAACCTATTATGTTGTAACATCCCAAATTTTCAATTTGGAATGTTATACATTAGGTCATCATGCATATCATATTTTATTTTGCTTTTGGTTTTGATCCTAGAAAATCCTAAGCAACTCAAGGACCCACGGAGAAAGTTGGGGATTTCGTTATTTACATATTTGAGTTTTCTCAAATTTTGTAAAGAAGATCATTTGATTTTATTTATTTTATCATCAATTATTTCTATTACAAAAATATGCGAGAGGGAATAAAATGACTTCCCAAAATATAGAAATATTGAGGATTTAATAAAAAAATCAAATAAGATTTATTTCGGAGTTTTTCGGTATTTTTAATTGAATTTAGGAAAAATGTGTGTTTTTCAAAGTTGTAGTTTGGGCCCAGATAAATGTTCACTTTATCGGGCTTGATTTTAGAAACCCGGGAAAATTTGTTTCGTGATTTTTGGAGTCCGTTTAGTATTTATTTTTATTTTTCTTCCGAGCGTAATTATTAAAAAAAAGAAACCGACTATGGGCCGCACCCGAGCGGGACTCCGCCCGGGGGCGCCTTTATATAGCGCCGCACCCGAGCCCCCAGCCCACACCAGCCCCGCGCCCGAGGTCCGCCGTCGCCGGAGCAGCGCGCCGCCCGAGGTTCGTCGCGGCCTCGACTTCCGTGCCGATTTTTTTTAAAAAAAATTCTTTTTTTTCTTTTCGTCGGTTTTATTTTCGAATTTTTTTTAATATTTTATTATTATTATTTTATTTATTTTCGGATTAGGTTAATTACCGATTAATCTGTTCGTCGTTTTTCTTTTTCGTCGGATTTTCCACGGTTAATTTCTGATCACGATTTCTGATCCGATTTTCGTTTTAGTATAACTTTTCGCTCGTTTATCGGAATCAGGCGATTCAAGCGCCTGGATTTTCGTCTCGAAACCCTCTTTCCGAATAATCAACTTAAACATGTTTTTGCTACTGTAAATTTGACTTAGGTTCAGATTACTAGAACGAAGTTGTTTTCTTTCGCCGTTTGACTTTCTTTGCTTCGTTCGAGTTGATTCTTTTTGCAAACCAGGGTTCTTAAGTTGAACTTTTTGGTTAGATCTTCTATTTGAGTTTTTCCTATGCATTAGATGAGTACTTATTGTATGCTTGTTTGTTTGTCTGCGATAGAATACCCGGAGTGCGCCGCCTGTTACTTTGAATCTCTAGGTTTCGCGGATCATCAGCAAGGCAAGTAACACTTTGATCATACCTTTTTCTACAACCCAGTTTTATTGCATTAGATCAATCCTCACACATTGCATGATTAGGATCTAATTAAATTGTGGGATGGGAAGTAGATGAGGTAGTACCTATTACCTGTTTATTATCAAACCTTTGGGAGTTACTTCTGCGTTTGCTTTATGCCATGCTATGCTAGTAGACGTGGATTGGATGAGTGATATCCATGACAGATGTGAGATTGTTAATTAATGGTTTATCTAAGGTGGCAACCTAACACACATCTGGGTGGATTGAGGAACCTGGGTATTCCAGGACTTGCCTGTTTTCTTTTGGACCGCCACCCAGACTCAAAGGGATCATGAGATTATTCATACTAGAAACTTCCGTGTGCAGCCACAAGCCATTATGGGCTCTGGCATAGTTGATTAAGTCATGCGAACTCTTACAGGGTAGACTAGCAGATGTAGGGGAAGGTAGGTGTACCGGTCTATCCATCGTAAGGTGCTAGCGCTTCTGAAAGACTGTGGCTCGGTCATCCGTTTCTCAAACACCATGTAGTGCGAGAAATCCAACGAAGGCGATCGAGTCTTGTGTGGAAAAGTGCACAAACCTCTGCAGAGTGTAATAAACTAATCATGGTTAGCCGTGTCCCCGGTTATGGACATCTTGAGTATCTAGTACCTGGATTATCATGTGAATGTCAACATGTTACTCTAAAGTTAATTTTGTTAGGTTTTAATGATGTTACTTAATTGGGATTGAGAATGCTGTCAACCATTCTCAATGTTTAACAACCACCATGATAGTAATTAATTTTATTCCTTTGAAGTAGGGAAAAATTGGCTTTACGCAAAAACTGTAACCATAGAGCTTTCCACCAGTCAAATATGCATATAGTATAGCTGTTGCATTCCATTACTCTCTATGTGTTACCTTGCCAGCATATTCCATGTGCTGACCCGTTTTCGGGCTGCAACGTTAATGTTGCAGACTTTTCAGACGACGATTAAGGAGTTTTTAGGTCGTGGACCTATACTCAGTGATGCCGTTGGAGTTGATGGACTCACTTACCTTCCAAGACTTCCGCTGTTATCGTTATTAGATGGCCTTAAGCCATATTTATTGTAATAAGTTCTCTTTTGAGACACTCGATGTAATAAGTGTGTGATTGCTACTCTGCTATAAATCCCCCGAGTACTATGTGGTGTCAGCATTACTGATCCAGGGATGACACCGGAGCACAGAGATCAGACTGTTTGAGGTCTGGTCGCTACAGAGATGGTATCAGAGCACACGCTGACTGTAGGACACGACCACTAAGCTAAAGACCTAGATCACTACTCACTCTCTTCTCTTTTGACTTCTCATCTTTTCTACTCTTTAGGTTGGCGGATGCAAGGAACAAGTTCACACAACCAGATGAAGATACACCCTTTGGACGCCACTTGAAGGAAGTCACTAGATACCTGAACATAGGAGTACCAAGCTTCACGGGAACCTACAACGCCACTTTACCTGAAGAAGAGCGCTGGATGATTCAAGTTCAAGTTCCAGGAAGGACGTTCATGCCAGTCACTGAGCCCATAGAGTTTTCTTTTGATGCACCAACTTGGAGTCTAGGAAAGAGTATGGCAGCTCACATCGCCATGGGACGCATTGCAGAAGTCTACCGCAAGGACCTCAAGGATACTATCTACCAGATTTGTGGGCGCCGAGATGAACACTGGGAGATGATCAGCACCAGGAAAGATAGATCAATTGCAGCTTTTATTCAGGAGTTAAACCAGCACATTCGACGACAGGAGAATCAGATGTGCGCCGACATGATAGATCTGAAGAAAGCTAAGACTAGAATCAAGGAACTAGGGGAAGAACTCAAGGTTACACGTGAAGATTATGAAGAAGAAATTGAAGTATTGGTGGATAAGAATGACGATCTGATCAAGAAGATTGGAATATTTATGGGAGGCCCGACACCAGTAGATGAAGATGAAGAACCCAAGGAGATTAGTCCGGAAGACTACATCATCATCGACGGCACCGACTCGGAAGCAGATAGTAGCGATGATGACTATGTTGATGAAGCAGGAGCAGATATCATGGAGTCTACAGCCGTAGAGTATTTCTAGTAGACCACCTCATCAGTAGTAGTAGTCCACCATGTAAATATAGTAGTCCGAGCACTCTTGCGATAGCTAGATCGATTGTATGCCCTTGTTTGATTGATTGAAGTGAATTGTTTGCTTTTGCCTCATGTGCATATGGGTAGTGTTTTCTCTTTAGACCCCCTCTATTCTTATATCTCATCTTTTCTAAACCCTCAGATGCCTCCGAGACGTGACCCCGGATTTGCCTTTTCGCCGGAGCTCACCCAGTTGATCCAGCAGCAGAACACCCTGATGCAGTTGCTAGTTCAGAATCAGAATCAGGGGAACAACAACAACAACCCACCACCACCACCACCTATTGACCACTTAGCCCGTTTTCTTAGGCTGAATCCGCCGGTGTTTTCCAGTAGCACCGAGCCGATAGTAGCAGATGATTGGCTCCGCAAGATAGCTAGGGAGTTGACCACAGCAGGATGCACAGATGCGGAGAAGGTGAAGTTTGCCACACATCAGTTAGAAGGACCCGCAGCATCCTGGTGGGAGAATTTCACAGCCACCTTCCCAGTCGACACTGTCACATGGGATCAGTTTCAGCAGGCTTTTCGTACTGCCCATGTTTCAGCAGAAGCAATGGCCATGAAGAAGCGTGAGTTTCGTAACTTGCGCCAAGGAGGACGGACAGTTGGCCAGTATGTGGAGGAGTTTAGTAAACTAGCACGGTATGCCCCAGACGACGTTGCTATGGATGCAGCTAAGCAGGAGAAGTTCCTGGAAGGACTGAATGATGAGTTGAGTATGCAGTTGATGGTAGCCACCTTCAACAACTACCAGGAGTTGGTAGATCGTGCTCTTATGATTGAAGGGAAGCAGTAGCAAATTGAGAACCGCAAGAGGAAGTATGGACAAGGAAAGTATAATTCAGGAGCTCAGCAGAAGCCACATTTTACCCCTAGACCGGGAGGACATTTTCAGCATACCCATGGAGTAGGTAGCTTGCACAATCACAATGTCACCAAGAATGGTAATGGGAATGGAGGAAGCAGTGGACAGAACTGCAACACCCCATCAACCCCAGCCAAGAGAGATCTGAGTCAAGTCACCTGTTTCAAGTGTTCCAAGACCGGACATTATGCCAATGAATGTCCTAAAGGCCAAAACGGCAATGGAAGCTCTGGAAAGAAGCCGAACCCTTTCAACAGGGGACAGGTGAACCACGTTAATGTGGAGGAGGTTGAAGCTCAGCCCGATGCAATAATAGGTAAGTTTTTGGTTAAGTCATTTACTGCACTCGTTCTTTTTGATACTGGAGCATCGCATTCATACATATCAAGGGGATTTGTGGAAAATTATAGCCTGCCCACTAGGGTTCTCAAAACACCTATGCTAGTAAGCTCACCAGGAGCAGAGTACATGGCCGGACAAGGATGTTTTCAAGTGCCATTAGGTATAGGAAGGCATGTTTTCCCAACGGATTTAATTATTTTGGAATCCCAAGGTCTGGGTGTGATTCTTGGTATGGATTGGCTGTCGATGTATGGAGGAAACATCGATTGTGCCAGTAAGACAATTTTGCTCACAACGCCAGAAGGAAGAAGGATCAAGTATGTATCCTGACATGCGCCAAACAGGACACAAGTAAATTCCTTATCAGGAGTTGTGCAGGAGGAAGTACCAGTGGTAAAGGATTTTTCTGATGTATTTCCCGAAGAGTTGCCAGGCATGCCACCGGATAGAGATATTGAGTTTTTGATTGAGCTTTTGCCAGGCACTGGGCCAATATCGAAGCGACCATATAGGATGCCAGCAAAAGATTTGGTGGAAATTAAGAAGCAGATTAAGGAGTTACTGGATAAAGGTTACATTCGCCCAAGTTCTTCGCCTTGGGGATCACCAGTACTTCTAGTAGAGAAGAAGGATGGATCGTTAAGGATGGTTGTTGACTATCGAGGATTGAACGAAGTAACAATCAAGAACAAGTACCCGCTACCAATGATTAATGATCTGTTTGATTAATTGCAAGGAGCTAAAGTGTTTTCCAAGATCGATTTGCGATCAGGGTACCATCAGTTGAAGATTCGAGAGCAGGACATACCTAAGACAGCTTTTACCACCAGGTATGGACTGTATGAGTATACCGTTATGTCATTTGGACTGACTAACGCGCCTGCCTATTTTATGAACATGATGAACAAAGTGTTTATGGAGTTTTTGGATAAGTTCGTCGTAGTGTTCATTGATGATATCCTAGTTTATTCGAAGAATGAAGAGGAACATAAGGAGCATTTGCGTTTGGTACTTGGAAAGCTCAGAGAACATCAATTATATGCCAAGTTCAGCAAATGTGAGTTTTGGTTGAAGGAAGTAGGATTCCTCGGACACGTTATATCCGGAGAAGGTATAGTAGTTGATCCCGCTAAAGTGGAAACCGTGACCAAGTGGGAAGCACCAACAACAGTTGGAGAGATCCAGAGTTTTCTTGGACTCGCAGGATACTACCGGAGGTTTATTAAAAAAAATTCAAAGATTGCGAAGCCTATGACGGAGTTGCTGAAGAAGGATACCAAGTTCAAATGGACTGAGGGGTGTGAGGCTAGTTTCCAGGAATTGAAGAACCGTTTGGTTACCTCACCAGTGTTGATTTTGCCAGATCAAACCAAGGATTATGATGTGTATTGCGACGCTTCACATCGAGGACTTGGGGCAGTGCTTATGCAGGAAGGGAGAGTTGTTTCGTATGCTTCACGACAACTGAAGACGCACGAATTGAATTATGCCATGCATGATTTGGAGTTAGCAGCCGTAGTGCATGCATTGAAGACATGGAGACATTTCCTCATTGGAAACCATTGTGAGGTGTACACGGATCATAAGAGTTTGAAGTACATTTTCACACAGAAGGAGTTGAACCTCAGACAAAGGAGATGATTGGAGCTCATCAAGGATTATGATATGAGATTGCATTATCATCCCGGGAAGGCTAATGTAGTAGCTGATGCATTAAGCCGCAAGAGCCATGTCAATACGTTAATGACGGGAGAAATACCCAAGGAGTTAGCAGAAAATTTTCGTGAACTATGTTTGGAAATAGTTCCGAGAGGCTAGAAGGCTAATGTAGTAGCTGATGCATTAAGCCGCAAGAGCCATGTCAATATGTTAATGACGGGAGAAATACCCAAGGAGTTAGCAGAAAATTTTCGTGAACTATGTTTGGAAATAGTTCCGAGAGGCTATGTAGCAGCGTTGGAAATCCAGTCAACTTTGATGGACAAAATCAGAAAGGCTCAGAAAACTGACAAGGAGATTGCTTCTATAAAAGAGAAAATGAGCCAAGGAAAAGCTAAAGGATTTCGTGAGGATGAGCACGACACCCTATGGTTTGAAGACCGTGTTTATGTACCCAATGACCCAGAGATCAGAAAGTTGATTCTGCAAGAGGCACATGATTCACCGTATTTGATTCACCCAGGAAATACCAAGATGTATTTGGATTTGAAGGATAATTTCTGGTGGACCGGAATGAAGAAGGATATTGCGGAGTATGTAGCAGTTTGTGACGTATGTCAGAGAGTAAAGGCAGAGCATCAGAAGCCAGCAGGATTGTTGCAACCATTGCCGATACCCGAATGGAAGTGGGATAAGTTAGGCATGGATTTTATCACGGGATTACCAAGGACTCGTTCAGGCTATGACTCGATTTGGGTCGTAGTTGATCGATTGACGAAGGTAGCTCATTTCATCCCAGTAAAGACCACTTACACCAGTGCTAAGTTGGCAAAGATATACATGACCAGGATCGTATGTTTGCATGGAGTTTTGAGGAGCATCGTATCAGATAGAGGAACCCAGTTTACCTCAAAGTTCTGGAAGCAGTTGCATGAGACTTTGGGTACTAGGCTAGAATTTAGTACAGCTTTTCATCCGCAGACAGATGGACAGACCGAGAGAGTCAATCAGATTTTGGAGGATATGCTGAGAGCTTGTGCGCTAGATTATGGATCTAGTTGGGATGATAATTTGCCATATGCAGAGTTCTCTTACAATAACAGCTATCAGACCAGTTTGAAGATGGCCCCTTTCGAAGCTTTGTACGGAAGGAGGTGCAGGACACTATTGTCATGGGACGAAGTTGGAGACCGCCAGTTGTTTGGACCTGACTTGATTAAGGAGTCTGAAAAGAAGGTGAAGTTGATTCGCGATAGGCTCAAGGTAGCCCAGTCCAGGCAGAAGAGCTACGCAGATTCTAAACACAAGGAGACAGTTTACGAAGTTGGAGACAGAGTTTATCTTCGAGTATCCCCACTTCGAGGGATTAAGCGCTTTGGAGTTAAGGGGAAGTTAGCGCCACGATTTGTAGGGCCATATCAAGTTTTGGAGCGTATGGGAGAAGTGGCCTACAAGTTGGAATTGCCAAAAGGATTGACAAGAGTTCATGATGTGTTCCACGTTTCTCAGTTGAAGAAGTGTCACGCGGAGATGGCTGACATACCTTTGAGAGACACAGTGCCCTTAGAAGCAATTCAGTTGGATAACAATTTGACCTATGAGGAGAAACCAGTCAAGATTCTTGAGTTTGCCAGCCGAGTTACTCGCAGCAAGGTTATCAAGTTTTGCAAAGTTCAGTGGAGCCACCACACGGAGGATGAAGCCACCTGGGAGCGAGAGGAATATTTGCTCAAGGACCACCCTCACCTATTTTCTAGCCAACCCGAATCTCGAGGGCGAGATTCATCTTAAGGGGGTAGGTTTGTAACATCCCAAATTTTCAATTTGGAATGTTATACATTAGGTCATCATGCATATCATATTTTATTTTGCTTTTGGTTTTGATCCTAGAAAATCCTAAGCAACTCAAGGACCCACGGAGAGAGTTGGGGATTTCGTTATTTACATATTTGAGTTTTCTCAAATTTTGTAAACAGGATCATTTGATTTTATTTATTTTATCATTAATTATTTCTATTACAAAAATATGCGAGAGGGAATAAAATGACTTTCCCAAAATATAGAAATATTGAGGATTTAATAAAAAAATCAAATAAGATTTATTTCGGAGTTTTTCGGTATTTTTAATTGAATTTAGGAAAATGCGCGTTTTTCAAAGTTGTAGTTTGGGCCCAGATAAATGTTCCCTTTATCGGGCTTGATTTTAGAAACCCAGGAAAATTTATTTCGTGATTTTTGGAGTCCGTTTAGTATTTCTTTTTATTTTTCTTCCGAGCGTAATTTAAAAAAAAACGAAACCGACTATGGGCCGTACCCGAGCGGGACTCCGCCCGGGGGCGCCTTTATATAGCGCCGCACCGAGCCCCCAGCCCATACCGCCCCCGCGCCCATAGTCCGCCGCCGCCGGAGCAGCGCGCCGCCCGAGGTTCGCCGCCGCCTCGACTTCCGTGCCGAATTTTTTTAAAAAAATATTTTTTCTTTTCGTCGGTTTTATTTTCGAATTTTTTTTATATTTTTTTATTATTTTATTTATTTTCGGATTAGGTTAATTACGATTAATCTGTTCGTCGTTTTTCTTTTTCGTCGGATTTTCCGCGGTTATTTTCTGATCGCGATTTCTGATCCGATTTTCGTTTTAGTATAACTTTTCGCTCGTTTATCGGAATCAGGCGATTCAAGCGCCTGGAGTTTCGTCTCGAAACCCTCTTTCCGAATAATCAACTTAAACATGTTTTTGCTACTGTAAAATTTGACTTAGATCCAGATTACTAGAACGAAGTTGTTTTCTTTCGCCGTTTGATTTCTTTTGCTTCGTTCGATTTGATTCTTTTTGCAAACCAGGGTTCTTAAGTTGAACTTTCTGGTTAGATCTTCTATTTGAGTTTTACCTGTGCATTAGATGAGTACTTATTGTATGCTTGTTTGTTTGTCTGCGATAGAATACCCGGAGTGCGCCGCCTGTTACTTTGAATCTCTAGGTTTCGCGGATCATCAGCAAGGCAAGTAACACTTTGATCATACCTTTTTCTACAACCCAGTTTTATTGCATTAGATCAATCCTCACACATTGCATGATTAGGATCTAATTAAATTGTGGGATGGGAAGTAGATGAGGTAGTACCTATTACCTGTTTATTATCAAACCTTTGGGAGTTACTTCTGCGTTTGCTTATTATGCCATGCTATGCTAGTAGACGTGGATTGGGTGAGTGATATCCATGACAGATGTGAGATTGTTAATTAATGGTTTATCTAAGGTGGCAACCTAACACACATCTGGGTGGGATTGAGGAACCTGGGTATTCCAGGACTTGCCTGTTTTCTTTTGGACCGCCACCCAGACTCAAAGGGATCATGAGATTATTCATACTAGAAACTTCCGTGTGCAGCCACAAGCCATTATGGGCTCTGGCATAGTTGATTAAGTCATGCGAACTCTTACAGGGTAGACTAGCAGATGTAGGGGAAGGTAGGTGTACCGGTCTATCCATCGTAAGGTGCTAGCGCTTCTGAAAGACTGTGGCTCGGTCATCCGTTTCTCAAACACCATGTAGTGCGAGAAATCCAACGAAGGCGATCGAGTCTTGTGTGGAAAAGTGCACAAACCTCTGCAGAGTGTAATAAACTAATCATGGTTAGCCGTGTCCCCGGTTATGGACATCTTGAGTATCTAGTACCTGGATTATCATGTGAATGTCAACATGTTACTCTAAAGTTAATTTTGTTAGGTTTTAATGATGTTACTTAATTGGGATTGAGAATGCTGTCAACCATTCTCAATGTTTAACAACCACCATGATAGTAATTAATTTTATTCCTTTGAAGTAGGGAAAAATTGGCTTTACGCAAAAACTGTAACCATAGAGCTTTCCACCAGCCAAATATGCATATATTATAGCTGTTGCATTCCATTACTCTCTATGTGTTACCTTGCCAGCATATTCCATGTGCTGACCCGTTTTTGGGCTGCAACGTTAATGTTGCAGACTTTTCAGACGACGATTAAGGAGTTTTTAGGTCGTGGATCTATACTCAGTGATGCCGTTGGAGTTGATGGACTCACTTACCTTCCAAGACTTCCGTTGTTATCGTTATTAGATGGCCTTAAGCCATATTTATTGTAATAAGTTCTCTTTTGAGACACTCGATGTAATAAGTGTGTGATTGCTACTCTGCTATAAATCCCCCGAGTACTGTGTGGTGTCAGCATTACTGATCCAGGGATGACACCGGAGCACAGAGATTAGACTGTTTGAGGTCTGGTCGCTACATATGTTTTCATCAATATATGAGTGTTCTTGATCCTATCTTGCAAGTCTGTAGTCACCTATTATGTGTTATGATCCGTTAACCCCGAAGTGACAATAATCGGGATACTTACCTGTGATGACCGTAGTCTGAGGAGTTCATGTATTCACTATGTGTTAATGCTTTGTTCCGGTTCTCTATTAAAAGGAGGCCTTAATATCCCTTAGTTTCCGTAAGGACCACGCTGCCACGGGAGGGTAGGACAAAAGATGTCATGCAAGTTCTTTTCCATAAGCACATATGACTATATTCGGAATGCATGCCTACATTACATTGATGAACTGGAGCTAGTTCCGTGTCACCCTAGGTTATGACTATTACATGATGAACCGCATCCGGCATAATTCTCCATCACCGATCCATTTCCTACGAGCTTTCCATATATTGTTCTTCGCTTATTTACTTTTCCGTTGCTATTGCTATCATCACTACAAAATACCAAAAACATTACTTTGACTACTGTTACCTTTTGCTACCGTTACCACTACTATCATATTACTTTGCTACTAAATACTTTGCTGCAGATACTAAGTTTCCAGGTGGGGTTGAATTGACAACTCAGGTGCTAATACTTGAGATTATTCTTTGGCTCCCCTTGTGTTGAATCAATAAATTTGGTTTGAATACTTTACCCTCGAAAACTGTTGCGATCCCCTATACTTGCGGGTTATCAGGGATCTAGGGTTACACAAGGTCGGTTACAAAAAAAGGAATCTACATAGTTGGCCGCCAAGCTTGCCTTCCACGCCAAGGAAAGTCCCATCTGGACATGTGTGCAGTCTTCGGTATTCGTATCTTCACAGCCCATCAGTCCGGCCCATGGCTAACAGGCCGGACGCCCAAGGGCCCCTTAATCCAGGACTCCCTCAGTAGCCCCCGAACCAGGCTTCAATGACGAGGTGTTCGGCGCGCAGATTGTCTTCGGCATTTCAAGGCGGGTTCCTCCTCCGATGACTTCCTAGTAATGTATTCGGCCTTTAATTCAGTGTCGCACCCCTCGGCTTATGTGCATTGATGACTTCAGCCTCCACGTGTCGAATGAATGTGGAAGGTCAGGGTATTTTTTACAAAGAAAACCTCGGCCATGCAAGAAAGAACGTCTATTTAAAGAGATTGGATCTCAGATCCATTTGGCACCATGCGGAGAGAATCCTCAGATATTGCTAGGAGCCTAGGAAAGACCATTCCAACATGGCCAGCATTCCTAGCTCATCCCATTCCAACCCAGAGAAAGGCGAGTGGGAGAGGTGCTTTGTGTCCCATAGTCAATTGGCGAAATTGCAAACACAGGGGTTTCTTCCCCCCGCAGATCTGGTCCCTGTTCGAGCAGGGTTGGCCTCCTTTAACGGTGAGACCCAGGCAGAGGACTTCCCCAATCCGTCTAGGGGAGCGAGTGTGTTTCGTCCCTTATCTGCTAAGAGGCGTCGGATTTCCAATTCATCCGTTCCTCTGAAGGCTTCTGGAATATTATGGCCTCCAACTACACAATTTTACTCCCGCCTCTATACTGCATATTGCGGGTTATGTTGCTTTATGCTAACTATTTCTGGGTATTGAGGCCCATTTTGAACTGTGGAGAAAGTTGTTCTGTCTTGTCCCGCGCAACCACGAGGGGTCAATATTGGAAGTGGGCGGAGCCGAAATATGGCGTATCGCCGATATCGAATACCTGTCCGGCACACCAAGGAAGGCATATGAAGAATTGCCTTCCGAATGGTTCTTTATTGAGGACGTCACACTTCCCGACCCAGTTCGAAAGGGTCTCCCTAATTTTGCAAGTGTTCCGTTAAAGAAACGCCACAGTTGGCGTCCCCAAAGTCTTGAAGAGGATGATAGTGTGGAAGTTGGTCAGCTCATGAGCAAGATAAAGATGCTCGCCCAGTCTGGACTAACAATGGTTGAGGCAATGGCGACCTCAATAGTGCGAGGAGTTCAGCTGCTTCAATGCATAGGGCTTCCAATGTGGCACTATAATGGGGAGGATGACACCTCCCACTGTGGTCGGAAAGGTCCGGACACCCCCGCGGCTCTGGCCAAGATATTGGACGAGCTGTTTAAAGGAGAGGAGGAGGAATTCTTTCGCATCAAGCGCAGAGATGGATACTCTATGTATGACCCTCCCAGCTGAGTAAGTCCTGGCCCCTTTGCTTTTACTCACTCCGCTTTCCAAGTCATTTTTAATGAATTCTTAATCCGTCTATTTATAACAGCACTGGTGAAAAAACACCGAGGGGCTTCACAGCCCCGCCCCACAGCTAGAGAACCACAACCGGGAGCTTGATCCTGGGTTTGAAGAGGACCCGGATACATTTGTGATACTTGCGGCAGGGGTGTTTTACCAGGCGAGCTACGATGGCACGGAAGTGGCCATTATCACCGATTACCCTGGTCTTCTTCCTACTTCCCACGTAAGTCATCAGGAGAAATCCCCCCTAAAAGAGTTTCCTCACACTACCTCACCCACTGCACTGTCTCATGCTCCAAAGGGGGGCGTTCAGGAGAAATCCCCCCTACTTCCCACGTAATTCATCAGGAGAAATCCCCCCTAAAAGAGTTTCCTCACACTACCTCACCCACTGCACTGTCTCTTCTTCCTACTTCCCACGTAAGTCATCAGGAGAAATCCCCCCTAAAAGAGTTTCCTCACACTACCTCACCCACTGCACTGTCTCATGCTCCAAAGGGGGGCGTTCGGCATGTCATGCTACCCCGGGGGCGACTCAAAGGAGAGTGGCTCCTATGCCGAGCAAGGCCTCTAAAAGGAAGACCGGTGAATACATGGTCAGGCCATCGTAGGAGAGGTATGAATTCGAAAGTATGCTTCAGTAGTCACATCCGTCTGTGATTGTTATGTTTGTCCTATATCAGGAAAAAGGTTCGCCGAACTATGTCTGGGAATTCGGCCGGTCGTACTCCCAACAGCCGGGGTGCAGACCCTGCCGGAGAGACGGGGGCTGATACGGGAATGACACCGGATTGTCCTTCGGCCAAAGGCTCGGAAGATATGTCCGTCACCAACTCGGAAGTGGAGAGCACCATGAAACATTGTTGCCAAGGGCCGTTTTACGGGACCTTGTCTTCTCTAAAGATGTGTTTGATGCCTTCACCTTGACTGACGCACACATCCGAGCTGCTCGAGATGGGCTGGGAAGAGCCACAAAGCAGCACTTAACAGATGTGTAGGTAAGGTTTCTTTTGTCCGAATAGGATAACCACATGCCAGTAACCCCCGAGACTGAAAGCAGTTGGCACAAGTGATTTAAGGATCGTTGTATGACCAGGCTCTTACGGAGAAGAACAATTTGCTAGCTCAAGAGCCGGAGCGGTGTCAGACACAGCTAAATGCTGCTACCGCCGAACTGAAATAGTCCAAGGAGGCATCCTCTGGTAATGTTCCCCTCCATCAAGGAATAACAATTATATACCAGCTGCGCTAATACTGTTGCTTATCTCATAATAGGATCATCAGATCAACTGGAAGATAAGTTGAAAACCGCTCAAGCGGGAGAGGAAGAGGCAAAAAAGACTAAATGCCGCAGGCGAGCATGTTCTGACCCGAGTTAGAGAGGAGAAAAACTAACTCCAGGATTCAAACATCAAACTGGGAGAAGAACTGAAAGATGTGCGAGCCCAGGTAGCCGACTCTGTGAAGGAGAATAAAAAGCTGTGAGGCAGCATATTCAGTACGTGGCCGAATTTACCTTATAACAGTTTGGAGGTTAAAGTAGCTGATATAGCTATGATTGCGGTATGTTGACGGGCCGTCCCAAAGAGGAGGTGTCCGGATCATCAAGTGATCTTCTGCAAGGGCTGTCACAATTGCATGAGCAAGCTTGGCAGGCAATGCGGAGTGTAGCCAAGGCCTTATGGCCATCCGCCTCCCCTCCAGGGAGTATGGAGGAGCTTGTAGAGCTATTCAAGGGAGCGCGGCGGCGTATCCGACTGTGAAAGATATCGGCCTGCCGAGAGGGTGCGCGAGAGGCCTGGGCCATGGTGAAAAAGCGGTATACCAAACTGGATCCAAATCACATGGCCCAGGTCGGACCGCTAGGGTCGGATGGGGAAGAAATTCCCGTTAGCTCAGTATATGACCAAGTAGAGGTGGCCGCTAGATATTCCCAGCAGGATTGTAAGTTAGATAGCCTGCTGGAGGGTATAGAGGAGGAAAATTTTGAGTCAAAATGACTGTGTATTTTTCCGTCTAGCTGAATTGTAAAACGATTGTCATGGCAAACCTTTCCGCTTTGCCCTCTGGACCCGAAGGCGCGAAGTGTTTTCGAATACCTGTGCGGCCGAATAGACCGGGGTATGCGTGGAAACCAAGTGTAGGGGTCATAGTTGCTTGAACAGACAAGTTGTATCCCGCTAGTTATGTTATACTATTACATTATGTAAGAAACATCTTCCAGAGAGAATAGTTCCATTAAGGGTTCTTTTCCCTGGGTGTGCATGTGTTAGAGCGCATGCATTAGAGCGCATGTGTTACTATTTATCACCCAGGGTGCAGAATAAGTTATTCTTCACCCGAGGTAATCTTACGGTCATTTCATAATTAAATTACGTTCGGAATTCAAATAGTTACATTTCTATTGATTCACTACGTAAAATTTGGCATAAGAAAATAAAAATATAGGTCATAAGACGATGAAATTTACAGTTTATGTGTATTTTACACTATGTTTTTATGGTTGTAATTTTAGATAACATAAAATATTTTTTACGGTGATTATATATTTTATTACGGTCTTTTTTTGTGTCGAAAATAAGACAAAACTTACGCAACATAAAATCATGGTGCATTGATGATAAAATAAAGGGGAGTGAAGCATAACTATTCCTCACTCAAGATGGGTCTATTATGATAACACCCCTAAAATCTTGTTCTGCTAACAGGTAGGCCTTATTCTGATAACACCGAGAACCGAACAGAAGCGACCACTCCCCACCTTACGCATCCCCACCCCACCTCCCTCCTCCCACCACCACCGGGGCCCTCGCCCCACCTAGCTCACTACCTTCCACGGCCGGGGCGCCCCATCCCCTTCCAACCGCCGGCGCGCCCCCATCTACCCCCCATGGCAGGCACCCCCTCCCTCCCCACCCCCCAGCCGGCGCCGCCTCCTCTCACCCACCAAGCCACGCGTGGAGCCCCGCCCCGCCACGCATCACCGGTTACCATCCCCCGACGCTGGATCCACAGAGCATGCGGGCCACCGTGGCTTCCTTGACCCCCCGCATGTCTCCACGCCGCCGCCATGGTCCCCCCAGCCGCCCCTCCCAACTGCCGCCTCCTTCCTCCAGCTATAGCCCACCATCTGCAGCATGCGTCTCCCCCTACTGGATCAGGTCCCTGGGCTTCTCCTCGCCGGAGATCCTCAATCCGCTCAGCAAAAAACAATGACCGCGCGTGCACGGCAGCGGCGAGCAGAAGGTCCTCTTCCCCGCCAGCACGCAGCCCGTCGCCACATGCTTCCCCCCATGCCTCCCTCGCGGCAGCCCTCCTCCCATCAGCATCGGTAACCATGTCTGCTCCTCGCCACCATTCTCTGAACCTCTCTGCTCTCTCCCAACCACGAGCAGTTACAGGCATGAGGTCCATTCAAACAATCAGCGCAGTGCACCTCACCCTGCGGGGCAGTCCCTGGCACTGGGAGAACGTCAGCCTACTCCGGGCGTTTCTATGTGGATGCATTTTTTTACTCTTTGATATACTCTGCAATTTCTTTGGCCCTATTTGGATCATGGGGTTAGAGCTAGTTTGAGTTAGTTGGGGGCTCAGATAACCCAAAAGTATCCGAACAGGGAGGGTTAGAGTGGGTTAGTTTCATCTAACCCAACTATCTCGATAGGGAGGTGCTTATTTGGATTAGAGTAGGTTAGAAAATAACTCTAACTCTAACTATGTTAGAGTATCCAAATAGGGCCATTGTTTGTCAATGCGTGGTTCAATTCTTCAACGACCTCTCTCTTGCGGTACACTTGTGGGCACAAAGAAGGATGGTGACGTCAACAACTTTGGTGGGAGCAGCAGGGAAGTCATGCAGTTCAGTAGCGCCCCATTGCAGAGTTGATAGGCGCTTTCCGTGCATCTGGAGTATGTGCGGCGTGTGCGGCGTGCAGCTCGGAGTGAGTGGGCATGTAGCTCAGAGCGCCCGAGGAGGATTGCCCATGGTGTTGGCCGTAGCGTGCTCCCCTTCCTAGCCTGCTGACTATCAGGGCGCGTGTGCTTGCGGCGATGGCTCCGGGCCATGGCCACAGCCGGATGCAACAAGGCGTGCAGTACGTAGGCGTGTGAGAGTGCAGCTTGGTGATGCTCCTCGTTTGTTCCCCACTAACAAACAAACAGGAAAACACGCAAGGAAAAATCCAGTGGAGTTCGGCCAAACAGTGGCGTGAAGTACAGCCAACGACGGCGTGCAGTTTTTGCTTTTTGGTCGAGGACGCAGTGCCTTTTCTTTTTGCAGACGTTCACTTGTATGCCATGTGGTTCACTTGTAACTAATCTTTGAAAACTCAAAATTCTCTTTATTTTGTTTCCAAAAAGGAAGTCCAGTTTGTACTAGCAAAGGAAGTACATTTGAAAAAACAAACCACCATGGTAGTTCGTTCACTTCCTCCTTGTGGTCCACATTTACATTTTCATTTACATGTTGCGGGAGAACAACAAAAAAACAAGTAGAAAAAACAAAGAAAACGCACAAAAATGTTGCCCACTCGGTCTCATCCATGTGGTTCGCTAGTCTCGACTCCGTAGTCCACTCCCACTAACAAGGATATGCACGCATAAAAAACCTAGTGCATATAGCGAACGAAAGATGCAGTGCGGTTTTCTAACTGAAGCAGTGCGGTCAGCCGTGTGAAGCACGCTTCACTTTCTTGTTTGGAAAACATTACGTCTGAGAAAAGAAACCATGATGTTCGTTTGTCCGTCTGCTGCAGTGCAATTTTCTGTCTGGAGCAGTGCGGTCGGCTGTATGATGTTGTTCATCCCGTAAGTTCAAAAAAAATGTTACAGAAGCGAAGAAAAGTAATGTGGTTCACTTCTTGATAGTGCAGCGGTTCACTTACGCCCGATGTGAAGTGCACTCTACTTTCTCGTCCTTAAAAAAACTACGTTTGAATAAAATAAATCATGCAGTTCTCTAACATGTCTGATGCAGTACGGCTTTTCATCCGATGCAGTGCGGTTTTCAGTCGGATGAAGTACCCACGTCGATTTGGGTGTCGTGAAAAACAGAGTGTCCGCATTTCGGTAAATTTAAAACTGCTCTTAAACCGTAAGGAAATTAGAGAGAGTGTTCTACATGAAAAAGTTGCGTCTCGTCGACATCTTTCCAATGACATATCATTTGAATCATTTCGACAACCAGTTTGTAAAAATTTCGTGAAAAACGGCCGCTGCCACTTGTCGTCTGTCACACGATTTTCAAAATTAACTTAAAACTGTAAGGAATCTCAAAACCATTTCTACATATGAAAGTTGCGCCTTGTCCATAGCTTTCCAACGACATAATACACGCCTCGTTTTGACAAACGGTTAAAAAACTAGAGCGAAAACAGTACCGAAAATTTGAAAACAATTGAAAAACAGAATTCCGCGATTTAGTAAATTTGAAACTGCTCTTAAACCGTAATAAATTAGAGAAAGAAATAGATATGAAAATGATGTGCCTCGACGATATGTATCCAAGGGTGTATCATTTGCTTCATTCCGACGAGCGGTTTAGAAAAAAATGCGAAAACGCTCGCTGCCACTCATTGTGGGGCGCACCATTTTCAAAACTGCTCTTAAACCGTGAGGAATCTCGAAAAGTATTCAACATGGAGAATTTGCGCCTAATCCATAACTTTTCAATGATATATTACACGCCTCGTTCTGACAAACGGTTAAAAAACTAGAGCAAAAACAGTACCAGAAAACACCGCGTGAAGTTTTTTGCCACGGGAAGTTCAGTCGCCTCAGTACTGCAGCACACTTGGTTCAAACAATGACGTGCACTTGCGTTGAACGTGCAGTGCGGAAGTGTTATCAGAATAACTATTCTGATAATATTATCATAATATACCGGCTGGGAACATCTTTAATTCTGGGGGTTCGCAAATGGAGCGAATGCAAAAAACATCTTTAATTCACCGACCGAATATTCCCTTAAGAATGCTAGCTTTCGGCTTCACCTAGTTTGTGGTACACATCCGGATGACCCGGCAGTAACAATCACAGAGGTGCTCCCTTTATGCCCTAGCCGGACTAATGGGAATGTAGGGCATAAGCACAAGAGCCAGGCAACTCAGCTTGGCCAAAACTTAAGTCATATCGATGCATATAATGGCGAAGAAAAGGTACATATGGGGAAAAATGCATATGTGATGAGCTTGATGTCCGGAGAATAATAGCAAGCTTTTGTACCAGAAGCCCCCAGGTATAATAGACGTACATACTTGAAGATGTATGCGTCGGGGGTGCGCGGTCTAACCGCACGAAAGCTTTTAAGGCTAAAGAGAAAAAACGAAAAGAGAGAAAAAATGATTAAAACAATAGGGGGAAGGACACGAACAAAGAGTTCGGCGCTAGGCATAGAATCTTCAGAGTCTGGTCGCGTTCCAGGGGTTCGGCTCTAGTCGATTGTCTGACGCATTACGCAAGCGGTACGCCCCTCCGGTGAGAACTTCGTCGATGATGAAGGGACCCTCCCACTTGGGCTTGAGTTTGTCCTTTTTCTTCTCCAACAGGCGTAGAACGAGTTCGCCGATGTTATAAGTTTTGGCCCGCACTTCTCTGCTTTGGTACCTGTGAGCCTGCTGTTGATAAAATGCGGAATGGGATTTTGCGATGTTGCGCTCCTCCTCCAGGGCATCTAAGTTGTCCTGCCAATCAAGCTCGGCCTCTCTCTCTTCGAACATGCGCACTCGAGGTGAGTCATGAATAATGTCACATGGTAGCACTGCCTCTGCGCCGTACACCATGAAGAAAGGTGTGTATCCGGTAGTGCGATTGGGCGTGATCCGTAGCCCCCAGAGTACGGAGTCGAGCTCCTCAACCTAGTGCTTGTCTGATTCTTTCAAAGACTGCACTAGTCTAGGCTTAATGCCGCTCATAATAAGGCCATTGGCTCTTTCGACTTGACCGTTTGTCTGTGGATGATAGACAGAAGCGTAATCGAGCTTCATGCCCAGATTAGCGCACCAGGTTTTCACTTCGTCGGCTGTGAAGTTGGAGCCGTTATCAGTGATGATGCTGTGTGGGACACCATAATGATGTACGATGCCAGATATAAAGTCTATTACTAGCCCGGACTCGGTCGTTTTAACTGGTTTGGCCTCTATCCACTTAGTGAATTTATCCACCATGACCAGCAGATATTTTTTCTTATGGCTTCCTCCTTTAAGGGGTCCAACCATATCCAGTCCCCAGACCGCAAAAGGCCAAGTGATGGGGATTGTTTGTAGGGCAGTGGGGGCATATGGCTTTGGTTGGCGAAGAGTTGGCATCCGACGCAACGTTGGACAAGGTCATGTGCATCTGCTCGGGCCGTCAGCCAATAGAAACCTGTATGGAAGGCCTTGCTAACAAGGGCCCGAGCTGCGGCGTGGTGCCCGCCAAGACCGGCATGAATCTCAGCTAGGAGCTGCCGCCCCTCCTCCTCGGAGATACATCTTTGGAGGACTCCGGTAGCGCTTTTCTTATAGAGCTCTCCGTCATGAACCTTGTAGGACTTCGAACGCCGGACAATGTGGCGGGCCTCATTATGATCCTCAGGAAGTTCCTTCCTGTTAAGGTAGGCCAAGAAGGGTTCGGTCCATGGTGTAATGACTGCCATAATGAGATACACCGACTGTGTTATTTCGGTGGTTGAGCCTCCGATGATATCGGTGTGTTCGGAATCTGGGGTTGTGTTCGGATCTGGACTAGTGTTGCCGTTTCCCCCCTGCCATACCACAGATGGCTTAAAAAGCCTTTCTAGAAAGATATTAGGTGGGACGGGGTCGTGCTTGGCGCCAATACAAGCAAGAACGTCCCCCGCTTGATTTCTTTCTCGAGCCACGTGATGGAACTCGAGTCCCTCGAACCGAGCCAACATTTTTAGGACGGCATTACGATAAGCTGCCATCTTCGGATCTTTGGCATCAAAGTCTCCATTTATTTGGGATATTGCAAGGTTTCAGTCCCCGCGCACTTCCAGGCGTTGTATGCCCATGGAGACAGCCATCTGCAGACCATGCAATAAGGCCTCGTATTCGGCTGAATTATTGGAGTATGTGTATAGTATTTGGAGTACGTACTGAATGACGTCTCTAGTGGGGGATGTTAAAACGACGCCCGCTCCTAGCCCTGTCAGCATTTTGGAGCCATCAAAATACATAACCCAATTGGAATATGTGTCGTACTCTTTAGGGAGTTCGGCTTCTGTCCATTCGGCGACGTAGTCGGCCAGTACTTGGGATTTAATAGCTCGATGTGGTTTGTATGTAATATCGAATGGAAGGAGCTCAATGGCCCATTTGGCAATCCGGCACATGGCATCACAGTTATTTATTATGTCATTGAGTGGTACTTCGGAAGCCACCGTGATCGAACACTCCTGGAAGTAGTGTCGTAGCTTTCGGGATGCCATGAAGACCGCGTATGCTATCTTTTGATAATGGGGGTACCGGGATTTGCATGGTGTAAGGACAGTGGATATGTAGTATACTGGCTTTTGAAGTAGGAATTTATGTCCGTCCTACTCTTGTTCAACGACGAGCACGGCGCTCACCACTTGATGTGTTGCCGATATGTAAAGCAGCATGGGTTCGCCGACGTTTGGCGCAGCCAAGATTGGGTTGCTCGCTAGGAGTGTTTTTATTTCTTCCAGTCCGGTTGTTGCCATGTCCGTCCACTCGAAGTGATCGATTCGCCGTAGAAGGCGATAGAGTGGCAGTGCCTTTTCTCCCAATCTGGAGATAAAGCGGCTTAGAGCTACCACACAACCCGCGAGTTTTTGGACTTGTTTAAGGTCTATTTGCGTAGCCAACTCTGAGAGAGCTCGGATTTTGGCTGGATTTGCTCAATTTCTCTATTGGAGACGATGAAGCCCATCAGCTTTCCTACGGGGACGCCAAAAACACATTTTTCTGGATTGAGCTTAATGTCATATGCGCGGAGGTTGTCAAATGTGAGGCGTAGGTCATCTAGTAGTGTTTCGACGTGCCTTGTCTTGATTACGACATCGTCCACATAGGCTTCAACTGTCTTTCCAATTTCTCCAGACATGTTTGGATCATGCGTTGGTAGGTGGCGCCGGCGTTCTTGAGCCCGAAGGGCATGGTGTTGAAGCATAATGGCCCATATGGGGTGATGAATGTTGTTGCAGCTTGGTCAGACTCCTTCATTTTGATTTGATGGTATCCAGAATATGCGTCGAGGAAACACAATGAGTCATGTCTTACGGTAGCATCAATGATTTGATCAATGCGGGGGAGGGGGAAGGGATCCTTAGGGCAAGCCTTATTGAGGTCTTTAAAATCGAAGCACATGCGCCATGATTTATCCTTCTTTGGTACCATCACCAGGTTTGCAGCCAGTCTGGATGTTTTATTTCTCTAATGAATCCAGCCTCAATTAGCTTGGCTAGCTCCTCTCCCATCGCTTGACGTTTGGGTTCGAAAAAGCACTACAGTGTTTGTTTGACCGGTTTGTATCCCTTTAATATGTTGAGGCTGTGCTCGGCCAATTTGCGCGGGATACCTAGCATGTCAGAAGGGTGCCAGGCGAATATATCCCAGTTTTCGCGAAGAAAATCCCTTAGCGGGGCATCGACCGTTGGGTCTAGTTGTGACCCAATAGATGATGTCTTTTTGGGGTCCGTTGGATGGGCCTGGAATTTGACTATTTCTTCCGCTGGCTTGAAGGAGGTGGACTTGGGGCGTTTGTCTTAGATCACATCATCCCTGCCCACCGTGGAGCGCAGTGCGGTTAATTCTTCGGCCGCGAGGGCTTCAGATAATGCCTCAAGGGTCGGGGATGCGGTTTTATTTTTGGCGTGGAGTACTATGTTCGGATCACTCGCGAGAGTGATTATGCCTTTGGGCTCGGGCATCTTAAGCTTCATGTACCCGTAATGAGGTACAGCTTGGAAGCGTGTAAATGCCTCCCACCCCAAAAGGGCGTGATATTCATTGTTGAAAGGGGCCACTTGGAAGGTTATTTCTTCGGACAGATAATTATTCGGCATGCCGAATACCACGTCGACTGTTATTTTTCCCGCACACCGCGCCTCCTGACTAAGAATACTTCCTCGGAAGGTCGTGCTGCTTTGCTCAATGCAGCTCCTGTATATTTCCATTTTGTGGAGTGTATCTTCGTAGATGAGGTTTAGTCCACTGCCGCCATCCATGAGGACCTTGGTGAGCCGAAAGCCGTCCACGATTGGACTGAGGACCAAGGCGGCTAGTGCTCGGGCTGTCCTGTATTTTGGTTCCTCACCGACATTAAAAGTTATTATCGTGTCGTTCCAAGGGTTTATTGCTGCTATTTGACAGACTTCCGCGAGTCCGCGTAGTGCTCTTTTGCGCCTATTGTTTGAGGCAAATGTCTCGAATGTTGGGGAATGTAGTAATTTCAAAAAAAAATCCTACGCACACGCAAGATCATGGTGATGCATAGCAAGGAGAGGGGAGAGTCTTGTCCACGTACCCTCGTAGACTGAAAGCGGAAGCGTTAGCACAGCGCGGTTGATGTAGTCGTACGTCTTCACGATCCGACCGATCAAGTACCGAACATACGGCACCTCCGAGTTCAGCACGCGTTCAGCCCGATGACGTCCCTCGAACTCCGATCCAGCCGAGTGTTGAGGGAGAGTTTCGTCAGCACGACGTCATGGTGACGATGTTGATGTTCTACCGACGCAGGGCTTCGTCTAAGCACCGCTACAGTAATATCGAGGTGGATTATGGTGGAGGGGGGCACCGCACACGGCTAAAAGATCAAACGATCAATTGTTGTGTCTATGGGGTGCCCCTGCCCCTGTATATAAAGGAGCAAGGGGGGGGGGTGCGGCCGGCCATGGAGGAGGCGCGCCAGGAGTTGTCCTACTCCCACCGGGAGTAGGACTCCCCCCTTTCCTAGTTGGATTAGCACTTGGGAGGGGGAAAGAGTGGAGGAGAAGAAGGAAGGGGGGCGCCACCCCCCCTCTCCTTGTCCTATTCGGACTGGGGGGAGCTCTCTTCCACCTAGGCCCACTAAGGCCCATTAAGTCCCTGAGGGATTCCGGTAACCTCCCGGTACTCCGGTAAAATCCCGATTTCATCCGGAACACTTCTGATATCCAAACATATGCATCCAATATATCGATCTTCATGTCTCGACCATTTCGAGACTCCTCTTCATGTCCGTGATCACATCCGGGACTCCGAACAACCTTCGGTATATCAAAGCATATAAACTCATAATATGACTGTCATCGAAACGTTAAGCATGCGGACCCTACGGGTTCGAGAACTATGTAGACATGACTGAGACATATCTCCGGTCAATAACCAATAGCGGAACCTGGATGCTCATATTGGCTCCCACATATTCTACGAAGATCTTTATCGGTCAGACCGCATAACAACATACATTGTTCCCTTTGTCATCGGTATGTTACTTACCTGAGATTCGATCGTTGGTATCTCAATAACTAGTTCAATCTCGTTACCGGCAAGTCTCTTTACTCATTCCGTAATACATCATCCCGCAACTAACTCATTAGTTGCAATGCTTGCAAGGCTTAAGTGATGTGCATTACCGAGAGGGCCCAGAGATACCTCTCCAACAATCAGAGTGACAAATCCTAATCTCGAAATACGCCAACCCAACAAGTACCTTCGGAGACACCTGTAGTGCACCTTTATAATCACCCAGTTACGTTGTGACATTTTGTAGCACACAAAGTGTTCCTCCGGTAAACGGGAGTTGCATAATCTCATAGTCATAGGAACATGTATAAGTCATGAAGAAAGCAATAGCAACATACTAAACGATCAGGTGCTAAGCTAACGGAATGGGTCATGTCAATCACATCATTCTCCTAATGATGTGACCCCGTTAATCAAATGACAACTCATGTCTATGGTTAGGAAACATAACCATCTTTGATCAACGAGCTAGTCAAGTAGAGGCATACTAGTGACACTCTGTTTGTCTATGTATTCACACATGTAGTATGTTTCCGGTTAATACAATTCTAGCATGAATAATAAACATTTATCATGATATAAGGAAATAAATAATAACTTTATTATAGCCTCTAGGGCATATTTCCTTCAGTCTCCCACTTGCACTAGAGTCAATAATCTAGATTACACAGTAATGATTCTAACACCCATGGAGCCTTGGTGCTGATCATGTTTTGCTCGTGGAAGATGCTTAGTCAACAGGTCTGCAACATTCAGATCCGTATGTATCTTGCAAATTTCTATGTCTCCCACCTGGACTAGATCCCGGATGGAATTGAAGCGTCTCTTGATGTGCTTGGTTCTTTTGTGAAATCTGGATTCCTTCGCCAAGGTAATTGCTCTAGTATTGTCACAAAAGATTTTCATTGGACCCGATGCACTAGGTATGACACCTAGATCGGATATGAACTCCTTCATCCAGACTCCTTCATTTGTTGCTTCTGAAGCAGCTATGTATTCCGCTTCACATGTAGATCCCGCCACAACGCTTTGTTTAGAACTGCACCAACTGGCAGCTCCGCCATTCAATGTAAACACGTATCCGGTTTTTGATTTAGAATCGTCCGGATCAGTGTCAAAGCTTGCATCAACGTAACCGTTCACGATGAGCTTTTTTTCACCTCCATAAATGAGAAACATATCCTTAGTCCTTTTTAGGTATTTCAGGATGTTCTTGACCGTTGTCCAGTGATCCACTCCTGGATTACTTTGGTACCTCCCTGCTAGACTTATAGCAAGGCACACATCAGGTCTGGTACACAGCATAGCATACATGATAGAGCCTATGGCTGAAGCATAGGGAACATCTTTCATTTTCTCTCTATCTTCTGCAGTGGTCGGGCATTGGGTCTTACTCAACTTCACACCTTGTAACACAGGCAAGAACCATTTCTTTGCTTGATCCATTTTAAACTTCTTCAAAACTTTGTCAAGGTATGTGCTTTGTGAAAGTCCAATTAAGCGTCTTGATCTATCTCTATAGATCTTGATGCCCAATAAGTAAGCAGCTTCACCGAGGTCTTTCATTGAAAAACTTTTATTCAAGTATCCCTTTATGCTATCCAGAAATTCTATATCATTTCCAATCAACAATATGTCATCCACATATAATATTAGAAATGCTACAGAGCTCCCACTCACTTTCTTGTAAATACAGGCTTCTCCAAAAGTTTGTATAAAACCAAATGCTTTGATCACACTATCAAAGCATTTATTCCATCTCCGAGAGGCTTGCACCAGTCCATAAATGGATCGCTGGAGCTTGCACACTTTGTTCACTCCCTTTGGATCGACAAAACCTTCCGGTTGCATCATATACAACTCTTCTTCCAGAAATCCATTCAGGAATGCAGTTTTGACATCCATTTGCCAAATTTCATAATCATAAAATGCGGCAATTGCTAACATGATTCGAACAAACTTAAGCATTGCTACGGGTGAGAAGGTCTCATCATAGTCAATCCCTTGAACTTGTCGAAAACCTTTCGCAACAAGTCGAGTGTCGGTGTCAAAACCGGCGGATCTCGGGTAGGGGGTCCCGAACTATGCTTCTAGGCCGGATGGTAACAGGAGGCAGGGGACATGATGTTTTACCCAGGTTTGGGCCCTCTTGATGGAGGTAAAACCCTACGTCCTGCTTGATTAATATTGATGATATGGGTAGTACAAGAGTAGATCTACCACGAGATCAGAGAGGCTAAACCCTAGAAGCTAGCCTATGGTATGATTGTATGTTGTGATTGTCGTCCTACGGACTAAAACCCTTCGGTTTATATAGACACCAGAGAGGGTTAGGGTTACACAAGGTCGGTTACAAAGGAGGAGATATCCATATCCGTATTGCCTAGCTTGCCTTCCACGCCAAGTAGAGTCCCATCCGGACACGAGACGAAGTCTTCAATCTTGTATCTTCATAGTCTAACAGTCCGGCCAATGGAGATAGTCCAGCTGTCCGGAGACCCCCTAATCCAGGACTCCCTCAGTAGCCCCTAAACCAGGCTTCAATGACGATGAGTCCGGCGCGCAGTATTGTCTTCGGCATTGCAAGGCGGGTTCCTTCTCCGAATACATCACAGAAGAATTTGAATATGAGGATAGTGTCCGACCCTGCAAAATAAGTTCCACATTCCACCGTAGAGAGAATAATATTTTTGCAGATCTAATTTGCTGGCTTGTTTTGGCAGCATGACGTTATGTCATGGCCCGGTGATTATTTGAACCGTTTCTTTTAACCAGCCCCGCACATAATGCGAGGCCGTTTTTCTACACGTCTTGTCAAAGCAGAGATCGTGTCCCCTTATTACAGGATTCTCATCAATACGGGCGTGGGTAACCCAACAGTGCCATCAATTGCGGCGCTTGGGGGATAAGCGAGTTTTACCAGGCAAGTGGGGACGCTTAGTTTCTGTCGGCGTTCTGGGAACGGGGGTCCCCAGACTTGCCTGCCTGCAGCCTGCGGCGTGGCTCAAAGGGGAGCCCAGCACGGCCCGCCTTCACCAACACAGACCCAAGACCCTCGCGAGGGGCCAAGCCTCGCGGGGCGGATGACACGGAGCTTCTTCAGGCACGGCCTCATCAGGCTGGCTCGCGAGGAGGCGGAGAGATCAAGGCGGGGTACCTCACGAGGTGCCCGTGACGCAAGCCATGACGACCAAAGGCGCCAGGCGGGCGCCAGCCGCGCAGTGTCCTCCTTTCCTCTTTGGTGCAAAGGGAGCAAGCGCAGGCGAGAGCATCAACCAAAGGCACCCGTTTCGGTGCAACGAGACCAAGACCAGTACAACGGCAGGGAGGAAGTCATTGTGGAGCCCAAGCCAGCGTCACCACCACAGCCTTTGGCAGGCGAGGACCAACTTTAGTCAGGATAAGTGTACCAGATGTTCCCCTTCAAAATGGCCAATTGTTGGCGCCCTTCCCGCTCAATATTTGGGAAGAGGCCCAGGGCCTTTGCCTATAAATAGGACTAGCCACCCCCAGGGTAGGGGGGATCGAGAATCGGCCAACCCAGAAACAAGCTGGGATCGAGATCGGATCGGAGAGAGAACCGAGAAGAGAGAGAGAGAGAGAGAGAGAGAGAGAAGGGTGACTGAACTCCTCCTAGCAGTTCGTCGCCCCAGCCAAGAACAGACCCTCGCGAGGTTGTTCTTCCTTGTATTGCTCATCATCATCAGCCCAAGAGGCAATCCACCACACCACACACTGGAGTAGGGTATTACACCACAACGGTGGCCCAAACCAGTATAAACCCTGTGTCTCTTGTGCTGTTCTTTCCATAGCTTAGATCTTAGCGAGGCGGAGGGGTGCAGGTAGGTAGAAGGCGAAATCTCTGTGCGCACCCCAGTGTTTGAACCTCAAGGGTCTGCCGGAACCCAAAATCCGACATTTGGCGCGCCAGGTAGGGGTGCGCCGGAATTCGTCTTCCACCACCCTGTTCTCCTCCGACCATCGCGTCCATGTCTGACGCTCGTCGGGCCCGCGCCGAGCGCCGGGCCGCTCTCGCCTCCCGCGTCGCCCAGACGGCTCCTGTCGGTGGGCGTCCTCACCGTTCCCCGTCACCTGCCGTCAACGCCACCACCGGCCCGGCGGGGGACGAGCAGCAAGCGTCGTCTCAGCATCCGTACGTGCGGCAAGACGGCCGCACCGCTACTCCCTCGCTCACCCCAGCTGGTTCTTCGTCCCGCGTGCTCCGCGCACCCATGGAGGCTCGAGCTGCGCTCATCGCGGCAAACGAGCTCCTGCGCTACCGTCCCGTCGACGACGTCTATGAAGAATGGCTCGACCGCGTTGCCGAGCTCGTCCGTGCCGCAGGGGGCTCTCCTGCGCCGTCTGTTCCGCTGCACCGCACCCGGCCCCGCGCGGGTGACGAAGCTCCGGGGGCGCCCCAGCCGCCTCCTCCTCAAGAAGGCGCCATGGCTCCAAGGCGCGTGGCCCCTGGGCGGAACCCGCTCCATCAGGTGCTATCGCGGCAAGAGCAGAGCTGCCAAGAAGTCCCTCGCCCGCAAGAAGCTGCCCGGGCGCTCCCTGCTCCAGCACGCCACGACCATGCTCCTGCTCCCACACGTCAAGACCCCGCGTTGCTCCCAGCTGCAGCGCGTGGGGACATGCAATACCAAGCTCTCCGTCACCCAAGGCCTCCCGTGGCCACAGCAGGCTGCCGTGCCTTCACCACCGAGCTACGCAACGTCGCGTGGCCCGGCAAGTTCAAGCCAGACCTGCCTCCTCATTACGACGGCACGGCCAACCCTGCGGAGTTCCTCCAGCTCTATGAGCTGGGCATCGAAGCTGCCAACGGAGACGAGAAGGTCATGGCGAACTGGTTTCCCGTGGCGCTCAAGGACGGGGCCCGCACCTGGCTCCTGAACCTGGCTCCAGGCACGATCTCCTCCTGGGACGAGATGCGCACCCGCTTCATCGCCAACTTCCAAGGTACTCGCGACCGGCCACCCGCCGTGAGCGACATGCGCCGCATCAAGCAACAACCCGGAGAGACCCTACAGAAGTACATCCAGCGCTTCAACAACGCACGCCTCAAGATTCCCAAGGTGGCCGAGGAGGCCATCATCTCAGCCTTCTCCGACGGCGTGCGCGATGTCAAGATGAAGGAGGAGCTGGCGATGCATGAAGACCTGTGCACTTCATTGGAGTTGTTCAACTTGGCAACCAAGTGCGCCAGGGCTGAAGAAGGGCGTCTCTCCCTCCTCGAGCTGCCTGCCGCAAACGCAGAAGAGAAGAAACACAAGGCCAAGGATGTGAAGCGCAAGGGGGCTGCCGTGCTCACGGCAGAACCAGACACCAAGCGGGGCAGAGATCAACCCGAATCTTCCCAGGGCAGTCGGTACTGTGTGTACCACGACCTCCACACCCACAACACCAACGAATGTCAAGAGCTCCGAGCCGTGCGAGAAGGAAGGATCGGCCGTCGCCCCGACCGTGGTGACCGGGGCTACGGTCGAGGAGGAGGAAGGAACGCAGGACGCTGGGAAGACCGCTGCCCGCGCCAAGGGTGGCGCGATCGACCTCACGAGGATCGCTGGCAAGACCCGCCTCGCGAGGGAGACTGGAGGGATCAGCCTCGCGAGGATCGCCCGCAAGGCAACGCAGGCCTCCCTTCGTTGCCGCCGCAGCCAAGGAGAAACGAGGACCGCCATCAGGACGAGGGGGCTGGGGGCTTCCAGGAGCCGCGCGCGATCGCCTGCATCCTGGGCGGGGCTCAAGCCCCAGCCTCTCAACGCATCTTCAAGCAGTTCGCCCGCGAAGTGAATGCAGTCCTCCCCAAGCTCAAAGCCACGCGCCCTCTCAGGTGGTCGGCGTGCGCCATCATGTTTAGCTCAGCAGATCAGCTCAAGTGCGCGGCCACAGCTGGAGTCCTCCTGATGCTTTGTTCCCCAATCATCAGCAACGTGGTGGTCACCAGGACCCTCATCGATGGCGGGGCAGGGCTCAACGTCCTGTCCGTGGAAACATTCAACAATCTCCAAGTGCCCTACAACCAGCTCCAGCCGACAAGACTTTCTCCAGAGTCACCAATGGCTCCACGCTCCCGATTGGGCAGGTCCGCCTCCCTGTCACCTTCGGGGCACGCGACAACTACCGCACCGAGCTCATCGACTTCGACGTCGCCCACATTCGCCTGCCGTACAACGCCATCCTTGGGTACCTAGTGCTGGCCAAGTTCATGGTCGTAACTCACCACGGCTACAACGTCCTCAAGATGCCAGGAAGTGGCGGAGTCATCATGGTGCCCTGTGAAGAGAAGGACGCGGTGTGTTCCCTGGAACGAGCCTTTTAGGCCGCATCACTGGAAGACCCGGATCGCGGAAGCAGGAGGCTTCCCGAGACCGCCCCCAAGAAGAAGAAGACATCATCCGGCCCGACCCCTCAGGAGGCTGGCCCCTCAGGGCCCGCGCCTGCCCAGGGGGAACCTCCTTCCATCGCATAGGAAAGCGCGCCCGGCGCCCTCCTCAGGTAGGGCTCGGGGGCTCTCCCCTGGAGGGCCACCGACCTGGCTAAGGTCACGAGGGAGGCGCTTGGGCACCACATGGAGGCGTGTTTCGAAGCACGTTTCCCTCAAGAAGGAGTAAGGCAAGGAGAGCCAGACCCTCAGGAGTTCGTCAGCAAGGCCATTCAGGAGATACAGGAGTCAAGAGTCATGAAAGGCGGCCGCTGCCTACCAGCTGTGGCTCCCCATCCAGGCGAGGATGGTGGGCTGCGCATCTGCATCGACATACCAGGGCTCAATCGAGTCGCCTCTCTGGAGCGCCTCTGGCCCTCGCGAGTGGGGAGCTGCGAAGGTCCACCCCACAGCTACGTTCGCATGCCTTACGGCTTGCCGAACGCGGCTGCCACGTACCAGCGCCTCATGAGGGGTATCATAGAGGCTCAAGAGGCCAGGCGTTCCGCAGCCCTGGCGGAGATGGAGATGGTCCGCGAGGAGGCACCAGCGCCTCCGGAGCCTCCCGAGGCCCCTGGGCCTGGGGGCTCGTGAGGATCGGCTTCCACAGCCCACCGAGTCTGCTACACCAACACTCCTTCGTCCTCGACATCATCAGGTGACATCTTTCAAGTTTCATTCCAGCTGGGAGTGCCCCCCAGGGCTGCATTATTCCCAGGGCACGTGGGTCCGTCCCTGCGGCATGTATCCCTTTTATTTCATGTTGTTAGCTTACTTTGTTGGGGGCGCCCCACGGGCTGCATCATCCCCAAGTCGCTCGGGCCTGACCCAGTGATGTCCGCCTTCCCAGCATCTATTTGAATGAATCCACTCCTTCGCGGCTAATGTGTTTGACCTAGTTGCCCGCTCAACTGACGCCAACTGACGGAGCTGCTCCCAAACGGCACGACGCTTGCGCATGGGTCCGTCCCTGCAACGCCGACAAACCTGAATGGCTGAGCTCTGGCCGTGGCAGCCCCGCATGGCGCCACCTCATCAAGCCTTCGGTGCCTCATCGCCCCTCGGAAGCAACCAACGGCTGACTGTCAATTGTCATGGCAACCCCTCGTTCTTTCTATGATGGGTCTACAGGATCTCCTAAAGGAGCTGCGTCAGGTGAGGCCCTTGCGGTGTCTCCTTCACTCTCATCCGCGCGAACCGCTTGCACGTTAAAGGGGGGTGCCTGAGCATCGCAACTCAGGGCTCCCACTGGCTCTCCAGCCCTCACCATCTGGCCTTGTCCACGGCATCGCGACCTGGCATACCAGCGACGGCTGAGACTCGCTCGAGGGCCGGGACCCGAGGACGTAGAGCAGAAAGGGGAGCAAAGGCGAGAGGGGAGGGACACGCGAGGACCTCGCCGAGCAACCTCACGCCTGCCGATGCCCGGACCCGGCGACACACCAGAGAGCGGCCCCTGATTCTCGAGATAAGTCACCACCTGGAAGCACCAGCTACCGTGGTACCATCCCCGCACCTAATGCAATCCCGTGTTAGCGACGCTGCTCTCCTTTCTCACCGAACGACGGCTGCTTGAGCACCAAAGGGGACCTCCTGAGCATCGCGACTCAGGGGCTCTTACCGGACCCTGGGTCGCTCACCTCCTGGCCTTGACCACGGCATCGCGACCTGGCATACCAGCGACGGCTGAAGCCGCCTTCGGACTGGGACCTGTCGGCGCAGAGCACCAATCCCTCGTGAGGTTCGAAAGGGAGAACTGAGCTAAGACGGAATGAGCAACTCGCACAATTCTACGACAAGGGTTATATTAACAAAACAGGATCACAGGCACCTTACAAGCCCCCACGGGACGCGTCTTTGATTCCTCGCAGGGAACAGATCCTAAAAGGACGCTGTCGGTGTCAAAACCGGCGGATCTCGGGTAGTGTGTCCCGAACTATGCGTCTAGGCCGGATGGTAACAGGAGGCAGGGAACACGATGTTTTACCCAGGTTCGGGCCCTCTTGATGGAGGTAAAACCCTACGTCCTGCTTGATTAATATTGATGATATGGGTAGTACAAGAGTAGATCTACCACGAGATTAAGGAGGCTAAACCCTAGAAGCTAGCCTATGGTATGATTGTTGTATATGGAGTTGATTGCCTACGGACTACAACCCTCCGGTTTATATAGACACCGGATAGGGTTAGGGTTACATAGAGTCGGTTACAATGGTAGGAGATCTTGAATATCCGCATCGCCAAGCTTGCCTTCCACGCCAAGGAAAGTCCCATCCGGACACGGGACGAAGTCTTCAACCTTGTATATTCATAGTCCTGGAGTCCGGCTGAAGGTATAGTCCGGCTACCCGAACACCCCCTAATCCAGGACTCCCTCAGTAGCCCCTGAACCAGGCTTCAATGACGACGAGTCTGGCGCGCAAATTGTCTTCGGCATTGCAAGGCGGGTTCCTCCTCCAAGTCCTTCATAGAAGATTGTAAACACCAAGAGTAGTGTCCGGCTCTGCAAAATAAGCCTCCACATATTGCCATAGAGAGAATGATATTAACACAAATCAAATCTGCTGACGTATTCCGCAGTGCGTCATCACACTACAACCAAATCCTTTACTCGAATCATTTTCACTTTTTCACCTCAGCGCGTTTTGCGAGGCAGTTTCCTTGGTACGTCTTGTCAAAGCAGAGATCGTGTGCCCCCCTTTGACGGGATTCTCATCAATACAGACGTGGGTAATCCAATCGTGCCCGTTAGCATGTTTTCTCAATTAAAGGCGAGTCCCAAACGGTTACGGGGAGGGCTCCTGGTATTCAACCTCTTATAAAGAGACCAGGGCCTTACTCCTTTTCTCCAATCCCAAAACAAGTTCGCCCGTCGCCTCGAGTTCCAACACCCTAGGCTCCAGCTTCCAGGCGCCTCAGACCTTCGACAATGTCCGGTTCCGACCTTCAAGGCCGATGGATGCCCTACGTGCTAAAGTTGAGAGAGGCTAAGTTCTTGACCGCTGAAATTTCACACAGGTTGCCTGCTCAAAGGCAGGCTATCCCCAGTCCCCAGCCCGGTGAGAGCATAGTGTTCGTGTCTCACTTCCTTCGGGGGTTAGGCTTCCCGATGGACCCCTTTGTGAGGGGACTGCTGTTTTATTACGGGCCGGAATTCCACGACTTAGCTCCGGAGTCCATCCTCCATATCTCCTCGTTTATCGTTGTATGCGAAGCGTTCCTCTGTGTTACCCCTCACTTTGGATTATGGCTCAAGACTTTCAAAGTGGAGCCGAAGATGATCAAGGGACAGCACGCAGAGTGCGGAGGCGCTGTTATAAGCAAAAATGCTGATGCTCCATGGCCCGAGGGCTCTTTTCAAGAGGAACTAGGCTTGTGGCAACGAGAGTGGTTTTATATCACCGCTTCCTGGAGCACCAAGTGGGTGGCGCTTCCTGCCTTTCGCTCGGGTCCCCCACCATGGCTAGCGTCATGGGTTAACAGAGGGTTAGATTGGGGTTTGCCCAAAGACGCGCCCTTGTTGCAGGGCCGAATTAAGGATCTCTTGGAAGGAGACCTCAGCTTGGTCAAGGTGACGCAGGTCATGCTGATTCGCCAAATATTACCCGGCAAACGTCGCCCCCTTCGCTTGTGGGAGTTTAATCCAGAGGGACCGCGAGCTCTCCAGAACTTTATGGGCGCAACGCCCGTGGAGATGTATAGACTGTTCTTCGGATCACAAGTGATGTGTCCGGATTTAACCAAGGACGCAGGCCTAAGCTGCAATCGCCCGGATACTCAAGTAAGAAACCTTGTGCCCGGACCTTCTATCCGTATAATTGTCATAAACTTGCCCCTAAAAGAGCCGTCCTTTTAAACAGGAGTGGATAGCGAAGGCAAAGCTGATCAGGTGTCCGGCTCCCCTTCCTGAAACCAGGCCGGATCCCGTGCTGGTCAGGATGCTAGAGATAATGCCTTTGGAGGGGGAGGACAAGGAAGCTATGTCCTCCTCGAAGGAGGCTGCTCCGAAGGGAGGAACCGACAATTCCTCTCCTAAGGGGAAGAAGAGAGCCGCCTCTGACGACCCGGAAACCATGGCCTCGAAGCGGGGGAGAAAATCCTCGTCAGAGGGTCCGACGCCGGGGAGTTCCTCGGCCGGACTACGCCCTTAAGGGGATCAGCCCTCCAGCGAGCCGTAAGTGGAGAAAAGATTTTCCTTTTGAGGGATGAGGGAAATCCTTGATTTATATCTAAGAAGATTAACCAAACCTTTACCTTGTAGCTCGGACATCAGCCCTTCTCAGCAGAGCTCGTCTTCGGGGGATCTCCTTCCGGGGATGCTGGAGAGCGGGACGCCTCCCCCTGCCGTGCCGCCTAGCGAGGCGGGCGACCCTGAGGTGTCATCGCGGAGGGTTTCTCCAAATCCGGCAGGGGCGGAAGGTGGCTATGCGGCCCCCCGAGGTTCTTCGCATCCGGCCTTTGAAAGAGGTCATGGGACGAGCCCGGCACCGTCTGGTGCTCGGCCGGAGGAGCTAAAGATTCTGCTAGGGCGAGCTTCTATCTCAGAGGAGCACCGCGCATTGATGGGCACGGTGATTGAAAGGATTTCATCCGTAGAGAGCGGATTATATGAGGCTGTCAAAAGTTTACTGACGGGTTTCGAGGTACATTAGATAATGTATACTTTTGTCAGTTGCGCATGAATAAGATGCGCCCTGTGTAGATAGTAGCCCCTGAGACTCTGCCCGTCGTCAAGAAATGACGGCACGCGGAGGATCATAATCCCAGGTCTAAGATGTCGCCTTTGAATGTAGGCGGCAGGGTGTCCGGAATCGAGCCGAACTGACGATTTTGCCGAACTAAAGCGGCAACTGGACGTGGCAGATGCCGACATCACGCTTGTCAATAAGCGGCTTGATGAGGCTCAAGGTATGTAATTCCTCGGGCAGCATCAGGTAAGAACAGTTTTATGCCTGTGTCTTACGATGTGTGTGCTTGAAGCAGATGGTGCGGCCGCTGTGGAGAGTCTTAGGGCAGAACTTGCCCGAGCTAAAGAACAAGCCAGCAAAAGTGATGCGGCCACCAGGAAAGCCCTTGAAGAGCTGAGAGCCGAACAGGCTGCTCATTGTCGAAGCAAGGAAGAGATGACCGAGATGGCCGAAAAGTTAAAAAGCGCTACAGACCGTTGCAGACTTCTTGAAAAAGAAGACCAGGAGAAACAGACGGGCTTAGAGAAGGCCGTTGCCAATGCCAAGGACGCGCGCTCTGCGATGAGAGCTGCGAAGGAGGAGCTGCGCCAGGCCGAACAGATTGCGGCTGGAAAGCCCTTTATGCTACGAAGGAAATTTTGCGATCTGAAGTTTGCTCCGTTGGACCGGATGTGGAGTGTGGAGGATACCTATCTGGACTTGGCAGCGAGTGCTGCTGATGCGACCGAACACTTTCGAGATTAGAAAGATCGCAAAGTGGAAAAGCTTTTCTGGTCGCAGTTTCACAATCCAGAGCGTCCACTGGCAGTGGATGATCGTTTGGCTCAATGGGCCAAACTGAATAGGTTGTCTGGACTCGCCATGAAGTACGTCATGGCTCACCTGTGGCCGGGGAGATCGGAGCCGAAGAGTTATTTCAGCTTAGTGCAGCAATTCCTTGACGCGGTGCTGCGTATAAATGCAATGAAGAGGTCAGCATGCATAGAGGGTGCTAGGATGGCTCTTGCCCGTGTTAAGACATACTGGGCAGAGATGGAGACCACCATTGTTGCGTCCCGAGATTCGGACAAAAGCCGAGTACCCTCCGAGCACTATTTTCAGGAAGTTCTTAAAGGCGCTCGTGTAATAGAGACGCAGTGCCCGAAAGATGCTATGTTATGATAGCGTATGTAATTATAAAGTAATATTTTGATACACTGTAGTGGCCTTTTTTATACTTGTGCCTCCAAGTATTGGGAACACCTCCTGTGCAGCCGTTTTAAGATATATATATATATATATACAAAATCTGAAAGATGGCAGTCGTTGGCTTCAGCCCCCACGCACATAGTGCGGGGGTGCTCGGAGAAGACGCATTTTCACACTTAACCCAACGTCTTGGTCCCACAAAGGAGGTGATAGCGCAGCGGGCCAGGCAACCGGACTATAATGCTTTAACACTTTCACTTAGCCATAGAAGTTTGACAGTGAGACTATTTAGATAGTCCCTTGGTGGCAACTGTGCTCGTCCGAGTTCGGGGCGCGTATGTGCCTGACCGGGAAGTGGCCCTTTGTTAAAGCGGAGGAATCCGATAGATTCCGATAGGTCATCGAGTGGCTGACCAGTCTCACGCTACATCATGGCAGTCAGTTTTCGGCTTTCTCTACTGAGGTGCTCGCCCGGCCGAACCGAGGCACAATCACAGTAGTTCTCCTAGTGCTACCTTAGCCGATAGAGCGGAACGTAAGGTTGCCGAACTCAGGAGCCGGGCAACCCAACATTTGACCAAAGACATGATTCGGAGCTGATGCACATAATGCCAAAACTCGTGACGCCGAACACTCCCTAAGGTGTTCGGTCTTTATGAGTGCGGGCGAAACAACACTCTTTATTATTAAAAAAGCCCCTAGTGTCCAGGTACGTGCAAAAATTCTGACGTGGCCACATGCCAAGACGCCAGCCTCCTCCTTGGTTATATCAGAAAGAAAAAACCAGGGGATGTGTAGCAACAAGAGACAGTAAAAAAGGTTTACGCAGGGTCTTAATCTAAAAAGAATCCTTTAGGATGGGTCCCTACTGCACGTCTGCGCCTGTGTCTCCGTTGTGCCGTATCCTGGACGGGCGCCGCGCGACGTTCATCTGTAAAAGAGAGGAACTGAGTTGAAAACGGGTCGTGCCGAAAAAGTTTAAAATAAACAAAGTATAAAGTAAAATATATAAGATTGAGCTTTATTGTCTCTTATTGTATATGCGTGGAGCCCCTAGTGCGGGGGTATATGGCCTCTAGGCCTACATCAATGACGATTTTGCACCGAACTCGTCTATCCGCGTTCGTGGTCTTGAATGACCTATATCGAAGTTTTTTGGCCGGTGAGGCCATTTTGCTGTGGGGCTGTCAAAGCGGCCGCACAGTCCTCCGCTTGGGGAGGTGCACTTTAGTGCTTCCCCTTCAAAGAGATGATGCCTCGTGGACCGGGCATCTTAAGCGTAAGAGATGCATAATGTGGTATTGCGTTAAAGCGAGCGAAAGCTTCGCGTCCCAGTAGTGCTTGATAGCGACTTGAGAACGGGACAATATGGAAGGTCAGCTTTTCACGGCGGAGGTTATCGGCAGAGCCGAATATGACTTTGAGCCGAAGAAAACCCATACAATGGGTGTCCGGACCAGGTATTACCCCTTGAAAGGAGGTTTGGCTGTGGCGGATTCTTGCTGGGTTTATCCCCATGTGCTGGATTGTATCCTGATATATCAAGTTTAGTCCACTGCCGCCGTCCATAAGTACATTTGAAAACTGGAGTCCGCCAATTATTGGATCGAGTATCAAGGCAGTCCAGCCTACATTCTTGATATTTCTAGAATAATCTAGCTGATTGAAGATGATCGGTTTTGACAACCAGTGGCAGGACCCTTTGGGGATGGGCCATGTGGTGCGTACCTTTACGAGCGCCACACGTTTTGTTATGTGAAGTGAGTTCACTGTTTTTACTTCTTGTGGGAAGTTCTTTTGTTTCCTGGTGCTCTGCTTTTGGGGTTCGTCCTCGTCTTCGCTTGGTGTGTCGAGCCCCTTGTGTTCGGCATTGAGTCTGCCGGGTTGTTTGAAAACCCGACAGTCTCTGTGGGTATGGTTAGCATGCTTCCTGGGAGTACTGTGTATCTAACATATCCTATCCAGGATTTTATTTAGGTTGGATGGATCGTCCCTGTTATCCTGGGGGCGATTTTTCCTGATTTTGTCGTGAGCCTTTGAATCCGGCATTGACTGCCGTGCTCTTCGGACTTTTGTCCTTAGTCCAGCGACGGTCCTTGTTGCGTCGCGGTTTTCTGTTTCCATCCCTAGTTTCGGATGTACTTGGGTCGCTGGGGCTGCACCTTGCCAACCAGCTGTCCTCCCGTGCACAAAAGCGGGTCATGAGGCTTGTTAGTGCGGCCATTGTTCTTGGCTTTTCTTGGCCGAGGTGTCTAGCGAGCCATTCGTCTCGGACGTTATGCCTGAAAGCTGCTAAGGCTTCGGCTCCGGACAGTCGACTATCTGATTCTTTTTAGTGAGGAATCTATTCCAGAACTGCCGAGCTGATTCTCCGGGTTGTTGAGTTATGTGACTGAGATCGTCTGCATCTGGAGGGCGGACATAGCTCCCTTGAAAGTTTGCTCGGAAAGCATCCTCGAGATCTTCCCAGCTTCCAATTGTGTTTTCGGGAAGGCTTTTAAGCCAATGCCGGGCTGGCCCTTTAAGCTTAAGGGGTAAATATTTTATGGCGTGGAGATCATCTCCTCTAGCCATGTGTATGTGGAGGATATAATCCTCGATCCAAACTCCAGGGTCTGTTGTTCCATCATATGCCTCTATGTTTACGGGTTTGAATCCCTCTGGGAATTCATAGTCCAGGACCTCATCGGTGAAACATAGGGGGTGTGCGGCGCCCCTGTATTTGGGTGTGCCAGATTCTGATGATGGATTCATAGCGTTGCTTACGAGAGCTTGCTTTCTTGGCCCACAAATGGACCTGACTAGGCCATGATGCGAATCCTTAAGTGGGTCGCATGCCGATTTAGGTGCGGCGCCGCTTGCCGCTTTATGGGATCGTCTATCCGATCATGTGGCTTTCTCATTTTTTTGAATGCGAGGGCTCTAGGGCCTCTTCGTCGAATTCAGGCAGTAGCTTTCTTTTCGGATAGCTTTTAGTGCGGCGACTGTCGCCATATTTATCTGCGGTATTGATTACTTTGCTCCATCTAATCCGGAGTGCATCTTCCGCTGTTTTTAGCTTCCGCTTTTGCTTTTTTAGGCTGCTGCAGTTGCAACGAGCCTCTCGTGGAGATTCTTCTGCTCCATAGGTTTATTCGGCGTGAGGTCATCCGGAATGCCGTTTTCGCCGGAGGAGGGATGTTCGGTTTCTCTATCCGTGTTGCCCTGTTCGGACGGTTGCTCTAAGGCCTGCTCGTCGTCTACCGGCTCGTCCTGCTCTATGGCTGGGTTTTTGTCGAGGCGGGGCTTGGGTCGGCGTTTACGCCGATGCTTTGATTGCTTTTCGGGGGGTCGATCTCCCGTCCCATCCCCTTTTTCCTCATTGTCGCTTCCTTTAGGAGTATCCACCATGTACACATCGTGAGATGAGGTGGCTGTCCAATGCCCTATGGGCGTTGGTTCATCGGTATCTCCTGCATCGTCATCCATGTTGTCGATGTCTCCGGAGTCGAAGTTGAGCACGTCGTTTAAATTGTCGACAGTGGCTACCAAGTGGGTGGTGGGTGGGCTTTGAATTTCTTCATCGTCCGTATCCCATCCTCGCTGACCGTAGTTTGGCCAGGGCTCTCCTGATAAGGAGAGAGACTTGAGAGAGTTCAGGATATCGCCACAAGGCGAGTGCTGAAAGATGTCTGCGGCGGTGAACTCCATTATCGGCGCCCAATCGGATTCGATCGGCAAGGGCGCGGGTGGTTTGGAGTTCGGAAAGGAGTCCGGATCCTCGGAGTCACGGATCATGCAGAGTGCGGGGCTAGCGTTCGGCTCGATCGCCTTTGAGATCGAAGCCCCCGAGGTGACGTCCAACCGCTCATCCTCGATTGGCGCAATAGGTTCCGAGTTAGGGGTCGGAACCAATGCGTGTGCGGCCTCCACGACACTGTCCGGAGGCAGAGCTAGATCATTCCCCTCGAGATAGTGCGGCGCGCTTGGCCGTGGCTCGAACCCGTCGAAGATCAAGTCTCTGCGGATGTCAGCCGTGTAGTTTAAGCTTCCAAACCTGACTTGATGGCCAGGGGCGTAGCTTTCGATCTGCTCTAGGTGGCCGAGCAAATTGGCCCGCAGAGCGAAGCCGCCGGAGACGAAGATCTGTCCGGGGAGAAAAGTCTCACCCTGGACCGTATCGTTGTTGATGATCAAAGGAGCCATCGGGCCTAAAGGTGACGACACAGAGGAACTCTCAATGAAAGCACCAATGTCGGTGTCAAAACTGGCGGATCTCGGGTAGTGGGTCCCGAACTATGCGTCTAGGCCGGATGGTAACAGGAGGCAGGGAACACGATGTTTTACCCAAGTTCGGGCCCTCTTGATGGAGGTAAAACCCTACGTCCTGCTTGATTAATATTGATGATATGGGTAGTACAAGAGTAGATCTACCACGAGATCAAGGAGGCTAAACCCTAGAAGCTAGCCTATGGTATGCCTGTTGTATATGGAGTTGATTGCCTACGGACTACAACCCTCCAGTTTATATAGACACCGGATAGGGTTAGGGTTACATAGAGTCGGTTACAATGGTAGGAGATCTTGAATATCCACATCGCCAAGCTTGCCTTCCACGCCAAGGAAAGTCCCATCCGGACACGGGACGAAGTCTTCAATCTTGTATCTTCATAGTCCAGGAGTCCGGCTGAAGGTATAGTCCGGCTACCCGAACACCCCCTAATCCAGGACTCCCTCAGACGCTAACTACACGCGCCCCTGCAAAAGACGCCATCATCAACAGTGGGCCGTCGAGCACCGGCGCCAACCCAATCCAGATCAGAGTCGGCGACGGCGTGACGAGCCCGCCCTGCTCTAGGAGCGGCGCCGGCTCGGGGGCTCGTAGCTGTCGTCGCTCGTCTCCGGAGTCGCGAAGAGCTCGCCGGAGTCGCTGGAACCTCCGACGCCTCCGCCGCCTGAGGAGCCGCCAAGGGAGCGGTCGGCGGGCCCAGTCCTCGCCGTAGCAGGGTCCCGACCACCTCTCCCGGGGCAGCACTCCAGCCGGCGCCCGTTCGCATCGAAGACCTTGAAGAACATCACCGAAGCACCGTCGTACTCCAAGTGGATCGCGAAGGCGCCTCTTGTCCTGCAGACCCGGGCGATTTCGCTCCAGCCTCGAGTCATGAAGACCTCGCCCGGGGCAACGACCACGACCTCTGCCTCGGTCGCGAGGGTGCTGCAGTCGGCGTGCTGCAGCCAAAGCTCCAGGAGTTCTCCATGTGGGATGATGGAGGCGAAGAAGGGAGGAAGGCGAATCCAAGACTGAGGAGGCATGGTGGCGTGGAGCACGAACTCTCGGGAGGATCCCTCGGTGTGGACCCCAGGGGGGACGACCCACACCTTCGGGACCCGTCGGCGCCGACGGCGGCGCCACCCGTGGCAATCGGCATTGACTCCTTCAGAGACCTCGATGTGGGCGTACAAGGGAAGCGGGAACCCCGGCGGTGGCCGCTCGCACCAGGGCCTCGACACCACCTGATGGGCCCCATCGTCCCGGCCACGGAGGGCGAGCCGTTTCATCGGCGGGAGCGGGTCTGGTTCCTCTCGGGGAGCCTTTCCCTTCTCTGCTGTCGAGAAACGGTGGATCGGAGCCATCGCAGCAAGACGGAGCAAGGACTGGGAAGAAGGAGAAGCAAGAAGGGATGGACTGGAAGGGCGTGCGCCGTTCCGTACTTATGGCCGGCGAAGGCCAACCGCCGACCTCCACGATCGCAGGTAATCATGATCCGCTTTGCATGCAGGGACTTGTCCAATCCGTGCAGTTGCCGAGGCGCCGTGGGGAAGTGGAGACGCTCACGTCCAATCAACCGCCACGCGGCGCCCAAGGCCGCAGGCTGTTAGGGCCCATGGCGCTTCGCTCTTGCCCTTTCGCCTCCCTGCACGGCCAAGTCTGGGCGCGCCTTGGGCCCGGGGGCTACTATCGGCATTCTGGGAACGGGGGTCCCCAGACTTGCCTGCCTGCGGCGTGGCTCAAAGGGGGGCCCAGCACGGCCCACCTTCATCAACACAGACCCAAGACCCTCGCGAGGGGCCAAGCCTCGCGGGGCGGACGACACGGAGCTTCCTCAGGCACGGCCTCATTAGGCTGGCTCATGAGGAGGCGGAGAGATCAAGGCGGGGTACCTCACAAGGTGCCCGTGACGCAAGCCATGACGACCAAAGGCGCCAGGCGGGCGCCAGCCGCGCAGTGTCCTCCTTTCCTCTTTGGTGCAAAGGGAGCAAGCGCAGGCGAGAGCATCAAGCAAAGGCACCCGTTTCGGTGCAACGAGACCAAGACCAGTCCAACGGCAAGGAGGAAGTCATTGTGGAGCCCAAGCCAGCGTCACCACCAGAGCCTTTGGCAGGCGAGGACCAACTTTAGTCAGGATAAGTGTACCAGATGTTCCCCTTCAAAATGGCCAATTGTTGGCGCCCTTCCCGCTCAATATTTGGGAAGAGGCCCAGGGCCTTTGCCTATAAATAGGACTAGCCACCCCCAGGGTAGGGGGGGATCGAGAATCGGCCAACCCAGAAACAAGTTGGGATCGAGATCGGATTGGAGAGAGAATCGAGAAGAGAGAGAGAGAAGGGTGACTAAACTCCTCCTAGCAGTTCGTCGCCCCAGCCAAGAACAGACCCTCGCGAGGCTATTCTTCCATGTATTGCTCATCATCATCAGCCCAAGAGGCAATCCACCACACCACACACTGGAGTCTGGTATTACACCACAACGGTGGCCCGAACCAGTATAAACCCTGTGTCTCTTGTGCTGTTCTTTCCATAGCTTAGATCTTAGCGAGGCGGAAGGGTGCAGGTAGGTAGAAGGCAAAATCTCCATGCGCACCCCAGTGTTCGAACCTCAAGGGTCTGCCGGAACCCGAAATCCGACAGTTTCGTCCGCCCATATAAAGGGATAAGGATTCACCTTTCTATCCACGCCTTCTTCCTCCCTTACTCATCTGTTTTCGCACACTCGAGCTCTAGCGCCCAAGTCCGCACTTCCCACCTCAACCTTCTCCAATCATGTCCGGAGCGGGAGGCAGGTGGATGGTCTCCTCCGTCACGGAGGGAGACATCAGGAAGCTGCACGGAGCCGGATACCTAGCCGCGAACATCACGCATCGGCTGCCCGCCGCGGGGCAGATCATCCCTACCCCGGAACCTCACGAGAGGGTAGTTTTCCTTCACCACTTCCTCCGCGAACTAGGGTTTCCCCTCCATCCATTCATCCGTGGTCTCATGTTCTACTATGGGCTGGACTTTCATGATCTGGCCCCGAACTTCATCCTCAACATTTCGACGTTCATCGTCGTGTGTGAGGCTTTCCTCCGCATCCGGCCCCACTTCGGCCTGTGGTTAAAGACCTTCAATATCAAGCCAAAGGTGGTACGAGGCCAACAAGCAGAATGCGGCGGAGCCATGGTGGGCAAGATGCCCAACGTCATATGGCTCGAAGGCTCCTTTGTGGAGGCAATAAAGGGGTGGCAGTCGGCGTGGTTCTACATCACCGAGCCGCGCGACGCCAAATGGGCAGCAGCCCCCGAGTCTCGATCCGGATTCCCTACACGGCTCACTTCCTGGAAGGAGAAGGGCCTGTCGTGGGGTTCATCAGTGGAGCTGGATGGACTCCAGAAATGTATCCGGAGTATGGCAAGCAAGAAGCTCAAGCTCGTCAACATAGTCCAAGTTATGCTCATCCGCCGGATCCTCCCGTGTCAACAACGGGATTTTACCTTATGGAAGTTCAACCCGGCCTAGCACCAGACTCTGAGCGAGCTCTTTGATACGACGCACAAGGACGTCTGGAAGGTGCTGTTCAAGGGCACCCAGGTCCCTCCTTTTCTCGCCGACGATCGTGGACTAAGCGCAAAGCGCTTAGCGCGTTCGGTGAGTTCAATACGTCCCGTAAGACATTTATTTTCCCTAGCTTAATTATGTGCGGGGTCTAATCTCCAGGCCTTTGATAGGACTGGGTGGAGATGTCGGGGCAGATCGACTGTCCGGCCCCTTTGCCCGAAGACATTGCGAGCGCTCTCCTGATGGAGATGCTGGCTCCGACTCCTTACAAGGTGCCGGAGAAGACCAAGAAGGCCAAGGGAACCTGAAAGAGTTCCTGATGCCAGGTGTTATCGGACTCATCATCCGATAACTCTGCGGCACACTCTTCCCCCGAAGACGAGGAGGAAGAAGAAGATGCTCCCCCTCCAGGCGAGGAAGACAAGAAAAGGAAGGCCGCCCCAACTAGGGAGGCCGAAGGGTCCAAGAAGGGGAGGACTCTCCTTTCGGACTGTTCCACCGCCGCCGACGAGGGCGAAGACGAGTGGTTGCCCCGGGCCAAGCCCCCGGGGAGATCGTAAGTATTCGGATACCAGAGTAACTCATAGCATTCCTTTGTCGCACCACTTTCCCTAACGCCGAACATGATTATGCAGGCCGCCGCGAACCAGCATCGATGTATCATCGGACGGCTCCCTGGGCTTATCGGACATGGATAGCGATCCAGTCCCGACGACCACCTCACCTCATCCTGCTGACGACGCCGAGTTGCTGTCTCAAGAGGCACCGGGTCGAGGGGAGACAGTCCTGGAGGCGCCTCAAGGCGACCTTCCGGACTCCGGGAGCCACGGGGACAGGGCCCCCGAGAGCTCCGAGTTTGGCCCTCAGCCAGACACCGCGCCGGATCCTCCAGCGGTTCCGGGCTTGGGCAGGCAGCCTCCTTCTAAGAGGGGCAAGATGCCTGTGCCGGTGACCTCTGTCCATCCAGAGGCATCAGACAATCTGCTGGAAGCGCTTCACAGCGCTTCCATCGACAAGGAGCACCGGACAATCATGAGTGAGGTGATCCAGAAGGCTCAGTCCGCCAAGAGCGGATTGACTGAAGCCTGTGCCAGCCTTCTAACAGGCTTTGAGGTAAGTGTTTTAAAATATAGTAGAAATATTACCGCATAGACAGTAGCCCCTGATGCTTTGTTCGGTGTTCACAAAGAAAAGCCAAACAGAGGATCAAATAATATCGCAGGAGTCTAATATAAGTATGTCAATATGCGTATGCAGGCTTCGCTGCTGGCGTCCGCCGCACTGACTGCGGAGGTCGCCGTACTGAAGCAGGACCTCGAGGGGTCCAGGAAAGAGCTCGGCCTTGCCAAGAGGCAGCTCGAGGAGAACAATGGTAAGTAATAACCTGTCTTATGTATATATATAAAAGAGGACGCGATTGCAAAATGACAGGATCATCGTATCTTTGCCAGGGGCCACGACCGAGGTGGTGACCCTGAAGCAAGTGCTAACCAAGGCCGAAGATACAGCGGCCAAGGAGCGCACCGAGCGAGAGAAGCACGAGGCTCGGGTGGGCGAGGTGCAGCAAGAGCTCCAGGCTCTTGTGGCGAAGCATGAGGCGTTGGAGCTTGACTCCAAGACGTGGGAGTCTGAGCTTGCCGCGTTCCTCGAGAGTGTAAAAAGTGCCAAGGCCGAAGCCCAAAAGGCCCTCCAAGAGATCGACGCGATGAAGAAGATTGCGGCGGGTAAGTCTTTCTATATGCAAAGCAGGCATGTAAAAGTAAATTACCAATTACTTACCCGGATCCGGAGCTCTTCAGGAGCATTCGCAGATTTGCCCCGCAGTGTGTCCGATGCCGCACAATTTTACCAAGCCGAGGACGGAAGCTCGACGGAGAAGTTGTTCTGGTCTCAGTATGCTAAGGCCAAACTGTTGGGGAACGTTGCAGAAAACAAAAATTTTCCTACGGCTTCACCAAGATCCATCTATGAGTTCATCTAGCAACGAGTGATCGGATGCATCTACATACCTTTGTAGATCGCGAGCGGAAGCGTTCAAAGAACGGGGATGAGGTAGTCGAACACGACGTGATCCAAATCACCGGAGATCCTAGCACCGAACGGACGGTACCTCCGCGTTCAACACACGTACGGTCAGCGTAATGTCTCCTTCTTCTTGATCCAGCAAGGGGGAAGGAGAAGTTGATGAAGATCCAATAGCACGATGGCGTGGTGGTGGAATGCAGGGCGTCACAGTAGCAGGGCTTCGCCTATACTACGAGAGAGAGATGTAACAGGGGAGAGGGAGGCGCCAAAAGGCTGAGGTCTGATGTCCTCCATCTCCCCCACTATATATAGGGGTGTCTAGGGGGGGAGCCGGCCCTAGGAGATCCAATCTCCTAGGGGGCGGCGGCCAAGGGGTGGGGGGCTTGCCCCCCAAGCAAGGGGGCGCCCCCCTTTAGGGTTTCCCCAAACCATAGGCGCATGGGCCCTTTTGGGGCTGGTGCCCTTGGCCCATATAGGCCAAGGCGCACCCCCTACAGCCCATGTGCCCCCCGGGGCAGGTGGCCCCACCCGGTGGACCCCCGGGACCCTTCCGGTGGTCCCGGTACAATACCGGTGACCCTGAAACTTGTCCCGATGGCCGAAATAGCACTTCCTATATATAATTCTTTACCTCCGGACCATTCTAGAACTCCTCGTGACGTCCGGGATCCCATCCAGGACTCCGAACAACATTCGGGTTACTGCATATACATATCTTCACAACCCTAGCGTCACCGAACCTTAAGTGTGTAGACCCTACGGGTTCGGGAGACAGGCAGACATGACCGAGACGACTCTCCGGTCAATAACCAACAGCGGGATCTGGATACCAATGTTGGCTCCCACATGCTCCACGATGATCTCATCGGATGAACCACGATGTCGAGGATTCAAGCAACCCCGTATGCAATTCCCTTTGTCAATCGATATGTTACTTGCCCGAGATTCGATCGTCGGTATCCCAATACCTCGTTCAATCTCGTTACCGGCAAGTCACTTTACTCGTACCGTAATGCATGATCCCGTGACCAGACACTTGGTTACTTTGAGCTCATTATGATGATGCATTACCGAGTGGGCCCAGTGATACCTCTCCGTCATACGGAGTGACAAATCCCAGTCTTGATCCGTGTCAACCCAACAGACACTTTCAGGATACCCGTAGTCTACCTTTATAGTCACCCAGTTACGTTGTGACGTTTGGTAATACCCAAAGCACTCCTACGGTATCCGGGAGTTACACGATCTCATGGTCTAAGGAAAAGATACTTGACATTGGAAAAACTCTAGCAAACGAACTATACGATCTTTATGCTATGTTTAGGATTGGGTCTTGTCCATCACATCATTCTCCTAATGATGTGATCTCGTTATCAATGACATCCAATATCCATAGTCAGGAAACCATGACTATCTGTTGATCAACGAGCTAGTCAACTAGAGGCTTACTAGGGACATGTTGGTGTCTGTTATTCACACATGTATTACGATTTCCGGATAACACAATTATAGCATGAATAAAGACAATTATCATGAACAAGGAAATATAATAATAATGCTTTTATTATTGCCTCTAGGGCATATTTCCAACAGTCTCCCACTTCCACTAGAGTCAATAATCTAGTTACATTGTGATGAATCGAACACCCATGGAATTCTGGTGTTGATCATGTTTTGCCCTAGGGAGAGGTTTAGTCAACGGATCTACTACATTCAGGTCCGTATATACTTTACAAATCTCTATGTCTCCATCTTGAACATTTTCACGAATGGAGTTGAAGCGACGCTTGATGTGCCTTGTCTTCTTGTGAAACCTGGGCTCCTTGGCAAGTGCAATAGCTCCAGTGTTGTCACAAAAGAGTTTGATTGGCCCCGACGCATTGGGTATGACTCCTAGGTCGGTGATGAACTCCTTCACCCATATTGCTTCATGTGCTGCCTCCGAGGCTGCCATGTACTCCGCTTCACATGTAGATCCCGCCACGACGCTCTGCTTGCAACTGCACCAGCTTACTGCCCCACCATTCAAAATATACACGTATCCGGTTTGTGACTTAGAGTCATCCAGATCTGTGTCGAAGCTAGCATCGACGTAACCCTTTACGACGAGCTCTTCGTCACCTCCATAAATGAGAAACATTTCCTTAGTCCTTTTCAGGTACTTCAGGATATTCTTGACCGCTGTCCAGTGTTCCTTGCCGGGATTACTTTGGTACCTTCCTACCAAACTTACGGCAAGGTTTACATCAGGTCTGGTACACAGCATGGCATACATAATAGAACCTATGGCTGAGGCATAGGGGATGACACTCATCTCTTCTATATCTTCTGCCGTGGTCGGACATTGAGCTGAGCTCAATTTCATACCTTGTAACACAGGCAAGAACCCCTTCTTAGACTGATCCATATTGAACTTCTTCAATATCCTATCAAGGTATGTGCTTTGTGAAAGACCTATGAGGCGTCTTGATCTATCTCTATAGATCTTGATGCCTAATACATAAGCAGCTTCTCCAAGGTCCTTCATTGAAAAACTCTTATTCAAGTAGGCCTTGATGCTGTCCAAGAGTTCTATATCATTTCCCATCAAAAGTATGTCATCTACATATAATATGAGAAATGCTACAGAGCTCCCACTCACTTTCTTGTAAACGCAGGCTTCTCCATAAGTCTGCGTAAACCCAAACGCTTTGATCATCTCATCAAAGCGAATGTTCCAACTCCGAGATGCTTGCACCAACCCATAAATCGAGCGTTGGAGCTTGCACACTTTGTCAGCATTCTTAGGATCGACAAAACCTTCCGGCTGCATCATATACAATTCTTCCTTAAGGAAACCATTAAGGAATGCCGTTTTGACGTCCATTTGCCATATCTCATAATCGTAAAATGCGGCAATTGCTAACATGATTTGGACGGACTTTAGCTTTGCTACCAGTGAGAAAGTCTCATCGTAGTCAACCCCTTGAACTTGTCGATAACCCTTAGAGACAAGCCGAGCTTTATAGATGGTCACATTACCATCCGCGTCTGTCTTCTTCTTAAAGATCCATTTATTTTCTATGGCTCGCCGTTCAACGGGCAAGTTAGTCAAAGTCCATACTTCGTTTTCATACATGGATCCTATCTCTGATTTCATGGCTTCTAGCCATTTGTCGGAATCCGGGCCCGCCATCGCTTCTTCATAGTTCGAAGGTTCACCGTTGTCTAACAACATGATTTCCAAGACAGGGTTGCCGTACCACTTTGGTGCGGAACGTGTCCTTGTGGACCTTCGAATTTCAGTAGGAGCTTGATCAGAAGTATCTTGATCATTATCATTAACTTCCTCTCTAGTCGGTGCAGGCACCTCAGGAACATTTTCTTGAGTTGCGCCATTTTCCGGTTCAAGAGGTAATACTTCATCAAGTTCTACTTTCCTCCCACTTACTTCTTTCGAGAGAAACTCTTTCTCTAGAAAGAATCCATTCTTGGCAACAAAGATCTTGCCTTCGGATCTGAGGTAGAAGGTATACCCAACAGTTTCTTTAGGGTATCCTATGAAGACGCATTTTTCTGACTTGGGTTCGAGCTTTTTAGGTTGAAGTTTCTTGACATAAGCATCGCATCCCCAAACTTTTAGAAACGACAGCTTAGGTTTCTTCCCAAACCATAATTCATACGGTGTCGTCTCAACGGATTTCGACGGAGCCCTATTTAAAGTGAATGCGGCAGTCTCTGAAGCATAGCCCCAAAAAGATAGCGGTAAATCGGTAAGAGACATCATAGATCGCACCATATCTTAATAAAGTGCGATTACGACGTTCAGACACACCATTACGCTGAGGTGTTCCAGGCGGCGTGAGTTGTGAAACTATTCCACATTTTCTTAAGTGTGTGCCAAATTCGTGACTCAAGTATTCTCCTCCACGATCTGATCGTAGAAACTTGATCTTCCTGTCACGTTGATTCTCAACCTCACTCTGAAATTCCTTGAACTTTTCAAAGGTTTCAGACTTGTGTTTCATTAAGTAGATATACCCATATCTACTCAAGTCATCAGTGAGGGTGAGAACATAATGATAGCCACCGCGAGCCTCAACGCTCATTGGACCGCACACATCAGTATGTATGATTTCCAATAAGTTGGTTGCTCGCTCCACTGTTCCTGAGAACGGAGTCTTGGTCATTTTACCCATGAGGCATGGTTCGCACGTGTCAAATGATTCATAATCAAGAGACTCTAAAAGTCCATCAGCATGGAGCTTCTTCATGCGTTTGATACCTATGTGACCAAGGCGGCAGTGCCACAAGTATGTGGGACTATCATTATCAACCTTACATCTTTTGGTACTCACACTATGAATATGTGTAGCATTACGCTCGAGATTCATTAAGAATAAACCATTCACCATAGGAGCATGACCATAAAACATATCTCTCATATAAATAGAACAACCATTATTCTCGGATTTAAATGAGTAGCAATCTCGAATTAAACGAGATCCCGATACAATGTTCATGCTCAAAGCTGGCACTAAATAACAATTATTAAGGTTTAAAACTAATCCCGAAGGCAAATATAGAGGTAGCGTGCCGACGCGCATCATCACCTCGTCCTTTGCCAGTCTCCGCTTATTCCGCAGCCCCTGCTTTGAGTTGCAAATGTGAGCAACTGCACCGGTATCAAATACCCAGGAGCTACTACGGGTACTAGTAAGGTACACATCAATTACATGTATATCATATATACCTTTTGTTTTGCCGGCCTTCTTGTCTGCTAAGTATTTGGGGCAGTTCCGCTTCCAGTGACCACTTCCCTTGCAATAAAAGCACTCAGTCTCGGGCTTGGGTCCATTCTTTGGCTTCTTCCCAGCAGCTTGCTTGCCGGGCGCGGCAACTCCCTTGCCGTCCTTCTTGAAGTTCTTTTTACCCTTGCCCTTCTTGAACTTAGTGGTTTTATTGACCATCAACACTTGATGTTCCTTCTTGACTTCTACCTCTGCTGATTTCAGCATTGCAAATACCTCAGGAATGGTCTTTTCCATCCCCTGCATATTGAAGTTCATCACAAAGCTCTTGTAGCTTGGTGGAAGCGACTGGAGGATTCTGTCAATGACCGCATCATCCGGGAGATTAACTCCCAGCTGAGTCAAGCGGTTATGTAACCCAGACATAGTGAGTATGTGCTCACTGACAGAACTATTTTCCTCCATCTTACAGCTAAAGAATTTGTCGGAGACTTCATATCTCTCGACCCGGGCATGAGCTTGAAAAACCATTTTCAGCTCTTCGAACATCTCATATGCTCCATGTCTCTCAAAACGCTTTTGGAGCCCCGGCTCTAAACTGTAAAGCATGCCGCACTGAATGAGGGAGTAGTCATCAGCACGTGTCTGCCAAGCGTTCATAACGTCTTGGTTCTGTGGGACAGGCGGGTCACCTAGCGGTGCTTGTAGGACATAATCTTTCTTGGAAGCTATGAGGATGATCCTTAGGTTCCGGACCCAGTCCGTATAGTTGCTGCCATCGTCTTTCAGCTTGGTTTTCTCTAGGAATGCGTTGAAGTTGAGGACTACGTTGGCCATTTGATCTACAAGACATATTGTAAATATTTTAGACTAAGTTCATGATAATTAAGTTCATCTAATCAAATTATTCAATGAACTCCCACTTAGATAGACATCCCTCTTCTAGTCATCTAAGTATAACATGATCCGAGTCAACTAGGCCGTGTCCGATCATCACGTGAGACGGACTAGTCAACGTCGGTGAACATCTTCATGTTGATCGTATCTTCTATACGACTCATGCTCGACCTTTCGGTCTTCTGTGTTCCGAGGCCATGTATGTACATGCTAGGCTCGTCAAGTCAACCTAAGTGTTTGCATGTGTAAATCTGTCTTACACCCGTTGTATGTGAACGTTTGGATCAAACACCCGATCATCACGTGGTGCATTGAAACAACGAACTGTCGCAACGGTGCACAGTTAGGGGGAACACTTCTTGAAATTATTATGAGGGATCATCTTATTTACTACCGTCATTATAAGTAAACAAGATGCAAAACATGATAAACATCACATGCAATCAAATAATAAACGTGACATGATATGGCCAATATCACATAGCTCCTTTGATCTCCATCTTGGGGCTCCATGATCATCTTGTCACCGGCTTGACACCATGATCTCCATCATCATGATCTCCATCATCGTGTCTCCATGAAGTTGCTCGCCAACTATTACTTCTACTACTATGGCTAACGCGTTTAGCAATAAAGTAAAGTAATTTACATGGCGTTTCTCAATGACACGCAGGTCATACAAAAATAAAGACAACTCCTATGGCTCCTGCCGGTTGTCATACTCATCGACATGCAAGTCGTGATTCCTATTACAATAGCATGAACAACTCATACATCATATATAGATCATTCATCATTCATCACAACTTTGGCCATATCATATCACAAAGCACTTGCTGCAAAAACAAGTTAGACGTCCTCTAATTGTTGTTGCAAGTTTTACGTGGCTGAATTAGGGTTCTAGCAAGAACGTTTTCTTACCTACGTGAAAGCCACAACGTGATTTTTCAACTTCTATTTACCCTTCATAAGGACCCTTTTCATCGAATCCGCTCCAACTAAAGTAGGAGAGACAGACACCCACCAGCCACCTTATGCAACTAGTGCATGTTAGTCGGTGGAACCGGTCTCACGTAAGCATACGTGTAAGGTTGGTCCGGGTCGCTTCATCCCACAATACCGTTGAAGCAAGATAAGACTAGTAGCGGCAAGAAAGTTGACAACATCTACGCCCACAACAAATTGTGTTCTACTCACGCAAGAAGAACTACGCATAGACCTAGCTCATGATGCCACTGTTGGGGAACATTGCAGAAAACAAAAAATTTCCTACGGCTTCACCAAGATCCATCTATGAGTTAATCTAGCAACGAGTGATCGGATGCATCTACATACCTTTGTAGATCGCGAGCGGAAGCGTTCAAAGAACGGGGATGAGGTAGTCGAACATGACGTGATCCAAATCACCGGAGATCCTAGCACCGAACGGACGGTACCTCCGCGTTCAACACACGTACGGTCAGCGTAACGTCTCCTTCTTCTTGATCCAGCAAGGGGGAAGGAGAAGTTGATGAAGATCCAACAGCACGACGGCGTGGTGGTGGATGCAGGGCGTCACAGTAGCAGGGCTTCGCCTATACTACGAGAGAGAGATGTAACAGGGGAGAGGGAGGCGCCAAAAGGCTGAGGTCTGATGTCCTCCATCTCCCCCACTATATATAGTGGTGTCTAGGGGGAAGCCAGCCCTAGGAGATCCAATCTCCTAGGGGGGCGGCGGCCAAGGGGTGGGGGGCTTGCCCCCCAAGCAAGGGGGCGCCCCCCTTTAGGGTTTCCCCAAACCCTAGGCGCATGGGCCCTTTTGGGGCTGGTGCCCTTGGCCCATATAGGCCAAGGCGCACCACCTACAGCCCATATGCCCCCCGGGGCAGGTGGCCCCACCCGGTGGACCCCCGGGACCCTTCCGTTGGTCCCGGTACAATACCGGTGACCCCGCTTGTCCCGATGGCCGAAATAGCACTTCCTATATATAATTCTTTACCTCCGGACCATTCCGGAACTCCTCGTGACGTCCGAGATCTCATCCGGGACTCCGAACAACATTCGGGTTACTGCATATACATATCTTCACAACCCCTAGCGTCACCGAACCTTAAGTGTGTAGACCCTACGGGTTCGGGAGACATGCAGACATGACCGAGACGACTCTCCGGTCAATAACCAACAGCGGGATCTGGATACCCATGTTGGCTCCCACATGCTCCACGATGATCTCATCGGATGAACCACGATGTCGAGGATTCAAGCAACCCCGTATGCAATTCCCTTTGTCAATCGTATGTTACTTGCCCGAGATTCGATCGTCGGTATCCCAATACCCTCGTCCAATCTCGTTACCGGCAAGTCACTTTACTCGTACCGTAATGCATGATCCCGTGACCAGACACTTGGTTACTTTGAGCTCATTATGATGATGCATTACTGAGTGGGCCCAGTGATACCTCTCCGTCATACGGAGTGACAAATCCCAGTCTTGATCCGTGTCAACCCAACAGATACTTTCGGAGATACCCGTAGTCTACCTTTATAGTCACCCAGTTACGTTGTGACGTTTGGTATACCCAAAGCACTCATACGGTATCCGGGAGTTACACGATCTCATGGTCTAAGGAAAAGATACTTGACATTGGAAAAACTCTAGCAAATGAACTATACGATCTTTATGCTATGTTTAGGATTGGGTCTTGTCCATCACATCATTCTCCTAATGATGTGATCTCATTATCAATGACATCCAATGTCCATAGTCAGGAAACCATGACTATCTGTTGATCAACGAGCTAGTCAACTAGAGGCTTACTAGGGACATGTTGGTGTCTGTTATTCACACATGTATTACGATTTCCGGATAACACAATTATAGCATGAATAAAGACAATTATCATGAACAAGGAAATATAATAATAATGCTTTTATTATTGCCTCTAGGGCATATTTCCAACACAAACATCCGGTGCCAATGAGCGATCAGCTGAAGCAGATGGTCGAGCTACATAAGGCGGCCGATCAGGCCATGAAGAGCTTTATAGTCCGGCTGTGGCCTGGCGACGCCCTTCCGAACAGCTTCTTCGGCCCGGTGAGGCAGCTTGTGTATGCCTGCCCACGGCTGGAGGTTGTCAAGCGATCTGTCTGCATTGAAGGTGCACGCCGGGCTTTCGCCCGTGTGAAATTGCAGTGGGTCAAGCTAGACGCTGTGAAGTTGATCAAGGAGGGGCCGCCGGAGGGCAAGGAGCACCGCCACCCCGAGATGTACTATGAGGGTGTTCTGCCGGGTGCCCGTCTTGTAGCGGACGAATGTTCAAAGGATGTAATATTTGAGTGAACTTGCTCGTGTGATCCTGTATGATGAAAACTTGTTTCATATGCGCTATGCAATGCTTGTTGGAATTTAAAATATTACCTTCTGTTTGGTCATTTATCCAATCTGAGAGATGGCTAGTCCTCGGCTTCTTCCCCCATGCCACGAGTGTTGGGGTGTTCGGGATAAACCTGAGCACTCTTGTTCCCATATTTGGGTCCTTCGAGGGAGGTGCTCAGCACAACGAACAAGGCAACCGGACTAATAATGCTTTATCACTCTCACTTAGCCATAGAATTCTATAATTTTAAATTTCGGCGAAGCCCCTGATATTCGGAAGGCCGAATTCGGGGCGCGATACACGCCTGTAAGCCGGACAGGGCCGGCCCCTCACCCTAAGCGGCGTAAGTCTTTAGGGACTCGAAAAACCTTGCCGAACAGCGACCAGTCTCTCACCTTATCATGACAGTCAGTTTTAGCTTTCTCTACTGAGGTGCTAAGCCCGGCAGAACCGGGGCACAATCGCAGTAGTTCTCCTAGCGCTACCTTAGCCGATAGAGCGGAACGTAAGGTACCAAAACATAGGAGCCGGGAAAACCCAACATTTGACCAAAGACATGATTCGGAGCGGATGCATATAATGCTATAAGTTTGGGGTGCCGCACTTGTGAAAGTGTTCGGACTTTTCACACCGCATTGTGGGGTACGTAAGCCCCTGGTGTATTGGCCGTACCAGAGTGTATGGTTGCAAGGCGTCATTAATGAACACACATATATATATATAACAAAAATGCAATAATAGTCGTAATGTCATGCATTATTTATTAAAAAATTGCGTTAAAGCAGAGTGATACAGATAGTGCGGTAAGCAAAGAGTAGGACTATGTCCCTTCCAAGGGCAAGCTGAGGAATGATATTAAATTGAATATTTCACTCGTTACTGTAATCAACCTGGGAATTCCGTTGTATAACGTAGCTGTCTGCCTCCTTGGTTGCTGCATCATGTGTTCGGCAATAGTGCTGCCGGACAGTGTTTCCAGAGATTAAGGTCCTGAAAGAGAAAGAAAAATAACCAAACGGGAAGCCCCTAGTGCGGTTTAGGCCGCGTTTTGGGGCGTGCCGCAGTTGTGCCCCCCTCCCCACCTGTGCCCATGGTATTTTTAATGCATAATTATGTACGCGCGGCACGAATATCGCCGTTGGGCTGGGATTGGGGTGGCCGCCGTATTGCTACACGAGCTCAGATCGCGCTAGGCGGTCTATTTGCCGATTGCCCCGAGCGCACTTGAAGGTGTCCGCGCTTTGAAGCGCCGAACTGGTTGATTGCCTTGAGAGGCTGCATTGCGCTTCTGCTGCGATGGCCGCGGTGTGCTCCTCTGTTCAGAGAGAGCGCTCTGTGTTTCCATTGATTGTAATAACTCCGTGAGGTCCTGGCATCTTGAGCTTGAGGTATGCATAATGCGGTACCGCATTGAATCTAGCGAATGCGGTTCACCCGAGCAGCGCGTGATAACCACTGCGGAACGGGACTATATCGAAGATTAACTCTTCGCTTCGGAAATTATCCGGGGATCCGAAGACCACTTCCAGTGTAACTGAGCCTATGCAATGGGCCTCTACACCTGGAATGACGCCCTTAAAGGTCGTTTTTGTGGGTTTGATCCTTGAGGGGTCTATACCCATTTCGCGCACTTTGTCCTGATAAAGCAGGTTCAGGCTGCTGCCGCCGTCCATAAGGACTTGAGTGAGGTGAAATCCGTCGATGATTGGGTCTAGGACCAGTGCAGCGAATCCGCCATGACGGATACTAGTGGGGTGGTCCCTGCGGTCGAAGGTGATCCAACAGGAGGACCAAGGGTTGAACTTAGGGGCGACTGGCTCCAACGCATATACGTCCCTGAGCGCACACTTCCGCTCCCTCTTGGGGATGTGGGTTGCGTATATCATGTTCACCGTCCGCACTTGCGGGGCAAACCTCTTCTGTCCTCCAGTGTGCGGCTGCCGGGGCTCCTCCTCGTCATCGCTATGCGGCCCCTTGTCCTTGTTTTCGGCAATTAACTTGCCGGCCTGCATGAACACCCAACAATCCCTGTTGGTGTGATTGGCTGGCCTGTCTGGGGTGCCATGTATTTGACATGAGCGATCGAGTATACGGTCCAAGCTGGACAGACCCGGCGTACTTTGTTTGAATGGCTTTTTCCGCTGACCAGGTTTAGAGCCTATGAATCCGGCATTGACTGCCGTATCCTCAGTATTTTCGCTGTTAATGCGGCGCTTATGCTTATTGTGACGTGACCTGCTATTGCCGTCCTTCGTATCTGAGGTACCATGGTTCTTTGATATGTTATTACTGCGAGCCAGCTAGCTGTCTTCTCCCGCACAAAAGCGGGTCATGAGCGTCGTGAGAGCTGCCATAGATTTTGGCTTTTCCTGACCAAGGTGCCGGGCTAGCCACTCGTCTCAGATGTTGTGCTTGAAAGCTGCTAAGGCCTCCGCATCCGGACAGTCGATGATTTGATTTTTCTTTGTAAGGAACCGAGTCCAGAATTGCCTGGCCGACTCTTCTGGCTGCTGAATTATGTGGCTCAAATCATCGGCGTCTAGTGGTCGCACATAAGTGCCCTGAAAGTTGTCGAGGAATGCGGCTTCCAGATCTTCCCAACAGCTAATAGAGTCCGCTGGCAAGCTGTTAAGCCAATGCCGTGCTAGTCCTTTGAGCTTTAGTGGGAGGTATTTGATGGCGTGTAAGTCATCGCCGCGGGCCATGTGGATGTGGAGGAGGAAATCCTCAATCCATACTACGGGATCTGTTGTGCCGTCGTATGATTCAATATTTACAGGTTTGAAACTTTCTAGGAATTGATGTTCCATTACTTCGTCTGTGAAGCATAAGGGGTGCGCGGCGCCTCTGTATTGGGCTATATCGCGACGCAGCTCGAATGGGTCTTGCCCGCTGTGTTTGGCCCGGCCGGATTTGCTTTTACTATATCCGGCGTGACGTTTGTCGTCTCGCAGAGTGGTGCGCCCTCGTGATCCGTAGATCGATCTTGAATGCTTTGCCTTGTCCTCCAATATGTCTCGCAGGTCTGGCGTTTCTCCCCATGCCTTTTTATTTGAATGGCGTTGGGGTGGAGGCTGAGCTTTTGGCTGGAATGCCTCTTTATCGCGGCCACGTGGTGGCCGATCAGCCGTATCATACGCTTCTTCCTCCAGTCGGGGTAGTAACCTACGCCTTGGGTAACTCTTGGAGGGGTGCTCGAGTTTATATTCCTCGGCCGCGAGGACTTCAGTCCATTTGTCAGCTAGCAGATCTTGATCAGCTTGAAGCTGCTACTGCTTTTTCTACAGGCTATTTGCCATGGCCATAAGCCGGCGCTTGAAGCGCTCTTGTTCGACGGGATCCTCTGGTACGGCGAATTCATCGTCGCCGAGGCTTGCCTCGTCTTCGGAGGGGGGCATGTGATTGTCATCCTCCTCCTCTCTGTCTGCCGCTCTCTCAGGAGAGCTGGCTCCTCCGTCCTCCTGCTCTAAATCTTGCTGGAGGGGATTCTTGTTTTCTTTGGCACTATCCAGAGTGTGATTATCTCCTGTGCCGGTATCACCACTTTTGCTTTGTCGGGACTTAGAGCGGCGCCGCTGACGTTGGCGTTTGGGTTGATTCTTGGAGGGGTCATCCTCCGCTATCCCATCGCCATTGCCTTCTTTGGGTGTATCCACCATGTATATGTCATATGACGAGGTGGCTTTCCAGTGCCCTATAGGTGCTGGTTCATGTTTGTCTCCAACATCGTCGTCCATACCGTCGATGTCTTCGGAGTCGAAGTCGAGCATGTCGGTTAAATCATCGACAGTGGCTACAAAGTGGGTGGTGGGTGGGCGTCAAATTTCTTCGTCGTCCGCATCCCAATCCTGTTGGCCATAATCCGGCCAGGGCTCTCCTGACAAAGAGAGAGACCTTAGTGAATTCAGCATTTCGCTGAAGGGCGAGTGCTGAAAGATATCCGCGGCAGTGAATTCCATGATCGGCGCCCAATCGGATTTGATTGGTAGGGGTGCGGATGGTTCAGAGTCCGGAAAAGAGTCCGGCACCTTGGAGTCACGGGCTGCGCAGAGGGTTAGGCTGGTGTTCGGCTCAATCTCCGTTGAGACTGCAGCCCCTGAGGCGGTGTCTAACCACCCATCCTCGACTAGCGCAGTTGGCTCCGAGCTAAGGGTCGGAGCTGATATGGGTGCAGCCTCTGGGGTACTGTTCGGCGGCAGAGCTAGGTCATACCCATCGCGATAGTGCGGCGCGCCCGGCTGTGGCTCGAATCCGTCGAAGATCAAGTCTCCGCGGATGTCGGCCGTGTAGTTCAAACTTCCAAATCTGACCTGATGGCCACGGGCGTAGCTTTCAATCTGCTCCAGATGGCCAAGCGAATTAGCCCGTAGTGCAAAGCCGCCGAATACGAAGATCTGTTCGAGGAGAAAAGTCTCACCCTGGACCACATCGCTATTGATGATAGTAGGAGCCATCAAGCTAACGGCGACGACACAGAGGAACTCTCAATGAAAGCACCAATGTCGGTGTCAAAACCGGCGGATCTCGGGTAGGGGGTCCCAAACTGTGCGTCTAGGCCGGATGGTAACAGGAGGCAGGGGACACGATGTTTTACCCAGGTTCGGGCCATCTTGATGGAGGTAAAACCCTACGTCCTACTTGATTAATATTGATGACATGGGTAGTACAAGAGTAGATCTACCACGAGATCAGAGAGGCTAAACCCTAGAAGCTAGCCTATGGTATGATTGTATGTTGTGATTGTTGTCCTACAGACTAAAACCCTTCGGTTTATATAGACACCGGAGAGGGTTAAGGTTACACAAGGTCGGTTACAAAGGAGGAGATATCCATATCCGTATTGCCTAGCTTGCCTTCCACGCCAAGTAGAGTCCCATCCGGACACGATACAAAGTCTTCAATCTTGTATCTTCATAGTCTAACAGTCCGGCCAATGGAGATAGTCTGGCTGTCCGGAGACCCCCTAATCCAGGACTCCCTCATCGAGCTTTGTAGTCAGTAACATTACCGTCAGCGTCAGTCTTCTTCTTGAAGATCCATTTATTCTCAATTGCTTGCCGATCATCGGGCAAGTCAACCAAAGTCCACACTTTGTTCTCATACATGGATCCCATCTCAGATTTCATGGCCTCAAGCCATTTTGCGGAATCTGGGCTAACCATCGCTTCTTCATAGTTCGTAGGTTCATCATGATCTAGTAGCATGACTTCCAGAACAGGATTACCGTACCACTCTAGTGCGGATCTTACTCTGGTTGATCTACGAGGTTCAGTAGCAACTTGACCTGAAGTTCCATGATCATCATCATTAACTTCCTCACTAATTGGTGTAGGTGTCACAGAAACCAGTTTCTGTGATGAACTACTTTCCAATAGAGGAGCAGGTATAGTTACCTCATCAAGTTCCACTTTCCTCCCAGTCACTTCTTTCGAGAGAAACTGAAAGTGCGTTATATCAACTAGAGGGGGGGTGAATAGGCTATTTTTATGAAATTCTTCACTTAGGAATTTGCCGGTGAGGAAATTCCTTAGCGAAGAACTACTAGCAGCGGAATGAGTACTCAAAAGTAAACATAACATAATACAAGCATAGTCATCATGATGAAATGAAGACAGGCACAGAGTACAGAAGCGTAAGCACAGGATAACACAGGATGAAGAGAAACAGACTGAAGAAATTGAACTGAGGAAATTGAGAAAGTCTTCAAACACAGATATGAACAAGCACACAACACAGTTATGAGGAAATGTAAGAGTTGAGGAAATAGAACCAGTAAGCTTGGTGAAGACAATGATTTGGTAGACCAGTTCCAACTGTTGTCTCAGCTGTACGTCTGGTTGGAGCGGCTGAGTATTTAAACTCGAGGACACACAATCCCGGACACCCAGTCCCGAACACGCAGCTCAGGACACCCAGTCCTCACTGTATTCTCCTTGAACTAAGGTCACACAGACCTCGTCCAATCACTCGTGGTAAGTCTTCAGGCGACTTCCAAACCTTCACAAACTCGGTCACTCGGCGATCCACAATTCCTTTTGGATGCTCTAGACCATGACGCCTAACTGTCTGGAAGAAGCACATTCTTCAAAGGTAACAAGCGTCGGATCCACGCAGGATCAATCTCTTCAGTGATGCTCAATCACTTGGGGTTTGTAGGTGTTTGGGTTTTGGGTTTTTCCTCACTTGATGATTTTCACTCGAAGTCCTTGGAGGATGGGTTGCTCTCAAATGACAAGTGTCAGTTTCTCTCGGAGCAGCCAACCAACTAGTGGTTGTAGGGGGCGGCTATTTATAGCCTAGGGAGCAGCCCGACATGATAAGACATAAATGCCCTTCAATGATATGACCGTTAGGTGGATAGATATTTTGGGACAGCTGGCGCATAGCACAGCAACAGTCGGAATTTTGAGAAGCAAAATCCTCAGGGCTATCATGTTCCTCACTATGTAGGCAATCCGCACTGGCGAATTCCTAACTCCTCAGTCAGGACAAATTTCTCAGAGACCAAAAGAACTTCGTCTCTGTCGCTGAAGAATATGACTGGACTGTATGAGATTTCCAATGGCTTCACTCGAAGGGATTGGTAGGTGTAGGATTTTGAGTTGAGCATCACATGGAAATTTTTCCTTAGTATTTCCTCGACCCCCTTTAATAGTACGATGTTTCCTATGACTCAAGAAAGAGAAAATGAAACTACGAAAACAAAAGTCTTTCACGCTTCATGTTCCTCGAATGAATACCAAGTCTTCACGGTCACACCAATTTATTCACTTTCAAAGTCTTCAGAAAGTCTTCAGAGATTTAACGTCTTCAGTCGAAGAACTTCATTTTTAGGGGTCGACTTTCTCTGTAAATATCAAACTCCTCATAGACTTATAAACCCGTGTACACTCACAAACGCATTAGTCCCTTAACCTATAAGTCTTCAATACACCAAAATCACTAAGGGGCACTAGATGCACTTACAATCTCCCCCTTTTTGGTGATTGATGACAATATAGGTTAAGTTTTCAACGGGGATAAACATATTAAGTGTAACAACTGATATTGAGGAATTTGATTGCAAGATATAGAAGAACTCCCCCTGAAGATGTGCATAGTGAGGAATTTGCTTTTGAAGCAATGCACACTTGAAGAGTTGAATCATGGAGATCTCCCCCTATATCTTGTAATTCATACACGCATTTGACATATAACAGAGAAGAATTTGAAATGCATGATGAAATATGGTGACTGATGTAATTCAGCATGCGTGCAATAATATTTAATGAGGAATAAGCATGCAGAAAAACATCTCAAAAGTATCAGAGCACCATCGGGTTTAAGATTACAACTCGATCCAATAATGTCTCAGAAGAATGAGAGTTGTAACTTAACAAAAAAACGCCCATATAGAAAGACCCGCTTGAATACTAACTCAAAATTCTCCCCCTTTGTCATCAAATGACCAAAAGGATCGAATATGAGGACTAACGCCCCTAAAGAATATCAAGTTGATGAAGGAGCGCCAGCGTTGTTGGGGTCGTTTGTTGTAGTAGGGCCTGCCGCAGTGTCGTCCAAGTCTTCATGTTCATCAGTGTCGCGTGATGAAGAATATGAGCTGGCCACCTGAGAAGGAACCTTGACCTTCTTGAATTTCTTCGGTGGAGGTGCAGACTAGTCAAAATCTTCATTGAGGCCCATTTTGTTCAGATCTTCTTCACCATACAGATGTGACAGGATTGCCCAGGTGCGACCGAAGACTTGTCGGAGGTAGTAGTGGTTTTTCTTCACTTCATTGTGTGTGGCAGTCATGTTGTGAAGAAGTGAACCAAACTGACGCTTAACCCATTTGTGATTTCGATCCACCTTCTGGTGAAGACTAAGCAGAAGTTCATGGTCAGTGATCATGCGCGGAGCAGTGGCTTGAGGAGTGGACTTGGGTGCATTGGCAGAGTCATGTGTGGCAGAGTCATCATTGGTGGAATAAGATGCAGCTTTGCAAAACTGACCATCCAATGGACGAATGCCTTCATCTATTACAGCTGGTGCCTTTCCCTTTCCATCAACTGAGGAATATGTCTGCTTGAGGACTTCAATTGGGGGCAAGTAGCTGAGGTGATTCTGGAAATCAGCTTTGTAGTTGAGTGAAGACCTTGTCCTGAGGAATCTCATAATCCAAGGTGCATAAGGCTTCAGCTCAAACGGAGACAGTGCAACATTTGCCATAGTCCTCATGAAGAAATCGTGATAATTGACAGGAATGCCATGAACGATGTTGAATACCAGATTCTTCATGATGCCAACAATTTCCTCATCAGATGAGTCGTGGCCTTTGATTGGACTGATTGTCCTCGTAAGAATACGATAGGCAGTTCTGGGCATGTACAGCAATTCCTTCACGAGGAATTTGGTTCTTGGTGCTTGACCTGGCTTCAAAGGTTTCATCAGCACCTGCATGTAATGATGTGTGAGCTCAGGTTCACTGTAGATGCAACGAGCTTCTTCAAGGGGAGGACTGAGTGGTAGAGCACGAAGCAATTCAGAGGCTGGTGCAGTGTAGTGAGTGTTTTCAGACATCTAGTCCAGCACCCATGAATTCACATCGTTAGCATCTCCGGTGATGTGCAGCGTTGCATAGAATTGAAGAATCAGTTCTTCATTCCAATCGCAGATGTCAGAGCAAAAGTTTAGCAGTCCAGCGTCGTGAAGAACACTGAGGACTGGTGCGAAGCACGATAGAGATTCCATATCCACGTGAGGAATATGCTCATGGTAGAATCTTCTCCTTGTTGAACAGCACTGAGGAATAGAAATTGGCTTGACTAGCAGTCCAGAAACGCCTCTTCCTAATGCGAGCAGAGTTATATGGGTTGTAATCTTCGAAGAATACGTGCTCGCCGAAGAAATCATCAGCCTTGAACTTTTGCTTGCGTGAGAATGCATCCTTTGGCTTCGGCAGAGGAGTGTCAGTGAGTTGCATCACGACCACAGGAATCTCAATCACAGGTTCTACAGGCTGAGGAATTTCTGGTTCCTCCTCAGTGGCAGTCTGCGTCATTGGTTGTTCAACAGCAGCAGTTTCTTCAGCGCTAGTGGCTGGAATTTCCTTATTGACAGATGTAGTGGGATGAGTTTCTTCTGAGCCCATTTGTACAGTTTGTGTGGGGGACTGAGGAATTTGCTGTAGAGGGGTGAACATTGGAGAGATTGGATGCTGACTTTCCCAGAATTCATCACTGATTACGGGTGTGGAGCAGCCAACGTCCACATCTTCATCTTCCATTTCTTCAACGCTAGCCTCTTCAGCTGTGAACTGAGGCATAGGCGAGGAGATGATAGGTGTTGAAGGGATCGCATCCACTTCAATTTCTTCATCCAACGGTTCAGACAAAGCAGCAGAAGGAGTTTCTTCATCTGATCCGCTGGGGATCACATATTCTTCATCAAAAGGAACAAGGTCCTTTGATGGCCTAGTTGAGATGGGAATAGCATCAATCGGATTTGCAAATGAACTTGTCATAGGCTTAATTTTCTTCGAAGCTGAAGAATCTGAAGCAACTGATGCTTTCCTTTTCTTCACTGCAGCACGCTCTGCAGCCTTGGTCTTCTTCACATCTGATGTAGATGGAAGGATTGGAATTGAAGTTGGTGCAGGAGCAGCTGAGGAATCTGGTTGATGTTCTTCAGGCACAACTGATGCATTTGCCCTGAGTTCTTCAGTTTCTTCAGGCGCACCACTAGTGGGTGCCTTGGCAATTTTTTCATTGGTGGAATGCAGTCATCAGCCCTGGAACTCACATTTTCTTCAGCAGCCTGATTGTCATCAGTGGTGCTGGCATTTTCTTCAGTGGGCTGAGCAGATGCTTCAGCCTGAGGAATTTCCTGTTGCGTTGGGGCTGCAACATTGGAAGTGAAGTTATCCACAAGTTTCACAAAATGAACCTTGGCTCCAAGCCAATCAGCGCGATATGCGTCAAATTCATCACTGAGTTTCTTGATCTTAGTCTGGATAGTGACAAGTTCTTCAGTTGTCATAGAGACAACGTTTTTCTTCAAATAGCGCTCTTTCTTGTACTGCACTTTCTTGATCTGCCTGGCCTTCTCAAATTTCCACTTTTCTTCTTGAATGAAGTGGGTCAGCATGTGACTTTGGCCAGGAGTCAGCTTGAAGTCAGGCATGGGAGTGTTGGGGTCCTTGTGCCAGACATGAATGTAGTCGAGGATCAACTTGGGATCTAAAAGCAGTGGCACCTCTGATCCTTTGGCTCTAGCGGCCCTGACTTGCCTGTCTCTGATGATTTCTGCAAGTTCATCATCATCAGCTTCGTCTTCTTCAGACGATACTTGGAAAGCGACTTGTTTCTTTTGAGGACGTGGGCGAGGACCTCGTCCAGCAGTGGCCTTTGTCTTCAGCAGTGAGGGGCCAGCTGAGGAACTTGGTGCAGCTGAGGAACTAGCTGAGACACCTGAGGCAATGGAGATGCCTGCCGTCCTTTGGCACGAGGCGAGATGCATAGGTGCTGAGGATTTAGTCGGAACAGCTGAGGGCTTTGGTGGAGGAGCTGAAGACTTTGGAGGAATAGGAGCAGCATGAGTAATTGGCCGTGAGGGCTTTGAGGATTCTGGCCGTGAGGGCATTGCTGATGAACTTGGCCGTGAGGGCATTGTTGGTGAAGCACTTGGCTTGCGCGCAGGCTTCTTTGACATAGCCTTCTTTGGCTTGACAGCAAACGCCTCAGCAGAGGCAGCAGCAGCAGCAGAGTCTTCATTGAATTTCCTCACTGCTTCTTTGGCTTGCTTAGCCAACTTGGTTTGGTGCTTGGCCCATTCATCAGGATAGTCCTCACCGCGCTTGAGGCTGGTGGGATCAGCGATTTGGCCAGGTGCCAATGGAGCTCTTGGGCATGGAGGATTGGGTGCGAATTTCTTCATATACTTAGGAGTGACATATCTATACTCCCTCCATTCTCTTGCCCATCTCCTCTCTATCTTCTGAATGCGCACTTTGCGCTCATTCTTGGTTTCCTCAGTAGGTGTGCAGTACCTAGCATATGTTTCATCAGGGATCTCAAACGCTGTATTTACCTCAGGCCTCTTTCCTCCCTTCTGTGGCTTCTTACCGTCAGCCATTTTCTTCAGTTGAGGAATTTGAACGATTGAATTCTCTGAAGAAGTATGCAACTTTTCTTCGAGGAACGCTGCAAATGAGTTAAGTTGATGAGAACCTAGTGATTCAGCAGCTGACATGTGTACCTGTGAACAGAGTATAGTTGCGAGGAATTTGGAGAGGTCATATGTGTTCTCAGAGGGTTTTTCAAAAGAACAAGTTTGAGGAATTTGACCAGATGAGTCTAAGAATTTCACTAAGCGCTCTTTGTCTTAGGTTCCAGAGTTGTATAGATCGAAGATCCACACAATTGAGGAATCTTGAAGAAAAATAATGCTTAGAGAAACGAATCAAGAACAAATGACTTGTGAGTGTTTAGTGTGTGAAACTATGAAGAAAAACACCTTTGAAGATTTTGAAGATAATCATTCGAATCAACGAGGGTAGTAAAAGTAACTTTTAATTACCTTGGACGAAGAACACGACGAACTAGAGTAAGGAGATGTGAAGTTCGTCTGTGCAGATCTTCCACGCCCTAACTTGGCGGAGGAAGACGGCTACGGCGGCGGCGGAGTGAAGATTTCCACAGTCGGTGCGAGTACGTCGACGATGAGGTCGAGGCAGTGAAGCTCTTCCTCACCGGCGGCGATGAAGTAGCGGCGGCGCTAGGGTTTGAGAAGCTCGAGCTGGAGAGAGGTCGAGCGGAGTAAAAGAAGTGAGGAAGGGAAGGAGGGGTATTTATAGCCACGGTGAAAAACTGCTCGCCCGAAGAAATTGGACGAACGTTCCCCTGACCCTTCTCATTCGCTTGACATGTGTCACCCATGTAGTGAGAGGTGGAGATCATGTGCGATCGTGGATGAGTGGATAAGTATAACGTGGGATGCGGAACGGTTTGAGCGGCGAAGCCAAAAAATTTGATAAGATATGTTTTAAAGTTCCGTTCGCAATTTCTTCAGTTGACAAGGACACAGTGAAGATTTTGAACAAGTTTCAAATAGAACACACATGAAGAATTTGTGAATAGATTGGGTTGAGTATAGCATAGAGGGGGAAGGGTCCGATCACATTCACTTAGCAGAAAAAACCAACTTGAAGAATTAGCAATAAGTAAATGATGTAGAGGACATAAACTTATATATATATAGTCAATGAAGAAAAACGACGGAAGCAGTGAAGACAATGCAAAGTTGAAGAATATGAATAGTTGAGGAATTTCAACTTTTGGTGGTGGCGTGACACACCGTATAAGAATGATGATTTCAGACACCGCGTACAATTATCGTACGGTTCTGAGAATCAAATTCTTTGTTAATTTCTTCACACTAAGAGTGTTGTTCTTCATTGAATTGAAGAAAAACGTTTCTTCATGTGTTGCACATCTAAGTCATCAATTTTTCATAAGTGTTAGGATGAGTGTCCTTTTCAAAGAACATTCGAAGATTCTAGGATATTTAGCTCACACCGCAACTTGTTAAATATCTTCTCATCCAAGGGCTTTGTGAAGATATCGGCTAGCTGTTCTTCAGTCTTCACATGCTCAATAGAAATGTCGCCCTTCAACACATGATCACGAAGAAAATGATGACGAATCTGAATGTGCTTTGTCTTCGAGTGCTGAACTGGGTTGTGAGCAATCTTGATGGCACTCTCATTGTCACAGAAGAGAGGCACATTCTTCATATTGACGCCGTAGTCCTTGAGAGTTTGCTTCATCCATAGCAATTGGGCACAACAAGAACCAGCAGCAATGTACTCAGCTTCAGCAGTAGATAGTGATACGCAGTTCTGTTTCTTCGAGGACCAACAGACCAAAGATCGTCCGAGGAAATGACATGTACCAGATGTTGACTTGCGATCCACACGATCACCAGCATAGTCAGAGTCAGAATATCCAATGAGATCAAAAGCCGAGCCCTTGGGGTACCATAATCCAAGTATTGGTGTGTGAGCTAGATATCGAAGAATATGCTTCACAGCCTTATGGTGTGATTCCTTCAGTGTATCTTGAAATCGGGCAGACATGCAAACACTAAGCATTATATTTGGCCTAGATGCACATAAGTACAATAAAGAACCAATCATGGAGCGGTATGCCTTATGATCGAAGTCAATACCATTTTCATCAGTGCACAGATGGCCATTTGTGGGCATAGGAATTTTGACGCCTTTACAATCTTGCATGCCGAATTTCCTTAGTACATCCTTGAGGTATTTCTCCTGAGATATGAATATGCCATTGCGTTGCTGACGAATTTGAAGACCTAAGAAGAATTTCAACTCTCCCATCATAGACATTTGATATTCTTCACTCATCATATAGGCAAATTCACCACTATAACGTTGGTCAGTACAGCCAAAGATAATATCATCAACATATATTTGACACACAAACAATTCACCAGCATAAGATTTAGTGAAAAGAGTAGGGTCGAGTGAACTAGGTTTGAAGCCTTTCTTCATGAAGAATTCCTTCAAGGTATCATACCACGCCCGTGGGGCCTGCTTGAGGCCATAGAGGGCCTTGTTGAGTCTGAAGACTTTGTCAGGATTCTTTGGATCTTCAAAACCTGGGGGTTGAGCAACATATACTTCTTCCTCAAGCTTACCATTGAGTAATGCACTTTTCACATCCATTTGATATAAAGTGATATCATGATGGTTAGCATAAGCAAGTAATATGCGAATAGCCTCAAGTCTAGCAACAGGTGCAAAAGTTTCATCGAAATCAATTCCTTTAACCTGTGTGTAGCCTTGAGCTACAAGCCGTGCCTTATTCCTCACCACAAGGCCATTTTCATCTTGCTTGTTGCGGTAGATCCACTTTGTGCCGATGATATTGTGCTTGCGAGGATCTGGACATTTGACCAGTTCCTAGACATTGTTGAGCTCGAACTGATGTAATTCTTCTTGCATGGCCTGAATCCACTCAGGCTCCAGAAATGCTTCATCTACCTTAGTGGGCTCTGTAATAGAGACAAAAGCATAGTGCCCACAAAAGTTAGACAAATGTGAAGCTTTTGAGCGTGTGAGAGGACCTGGCGCTTTGATGTCATTGATGATCTTTTCAACTTGCACTTCTTTTGCAATGCAAGGATGAGCTGGTTGACGTTGTAGAATTTGATCAGCGTTTTCTTCAGCACCATTTTCTTCAGGTGCATTAGCTCGACGTTCTTCATGTTCTGGAATGAATTCTTCAGCAGATTCTTCAGTGGGAATGACATCCTCAGTAGCCTTGAACTTGATAGTTTCCTCAGGTGCTGGTTCATCTATCATAGTAGGTAGGTGCTCTCTTTGCGAGCCATTAGTTTCATCGAACCGCACATCTACAGTTTCAACAACCTTGTGAAGAACATTGTGGAAGACTCTGTAGGTGTGCGAGTCCTTTCTGTAACCAAGCATAAAATCTTCATGTGCTTTCAGTGCAAATTTTGAGTTGTGATGAGGATCTCTGATCCAACATTTAGCACCAAAGACTTTGAAATAACTTACATTGGGTTTCTTATCAGTGAGGAGTTCATAGGCAATTTTCTTGAAGAATTTGTGAAGATATACTCTGTTGATGATGTGGCACGCAGTATCAATTGCCTCAGTCCAGAACCGACGAGGCATTTTGTATTCATCAAGCATAGTGCGAGCCATCTCAACAAGAGTCCTGTTCTTATGCTCCACGACGTCGTTCGGCTGAGGAGTATAAGGAGCAGATAACTCATGAGTAATACCAAGTTCATCAAGATAGTCATCGAGACCAGAATTCTTGAACTCAGTGCCATTGTCACTTCTGATGTGCTTGATCTTCACACCAAAGTTGGTTAAAGCCCTCGAGGAAATCGTTTGAAGACTTCCTGCACTTCATGTTTGTAAGTAACAAGGTGTACCCATGTGTAGCGAGAATAATCATCAACAATAACAAAGCCATATTGAGATGCTTCATTTGAAATAGCAGAATAATGATTAGGACCAAAGAGATCCATGTGAAGCAATTCAAATGGGCGAGTAGTGGTCATGATAGTCTCCGCTGGATGCTTGGCCTTTATCATCTTCCCAGCTTCACAGGCTCCACATAGGTGATCCTTGAGGAATTTGACATTCTCGATGCCAATGACATGCTTCTTCTTTGCAAGCATGTGCAAATTCCTCATGCCTGCATGACCAAGTCATCGATGCCAGAGCCAGCCTTCTGAAGCTTTTGCAAGTAAGCACACGGCTGGTTGTGGTCCTGTAGAGAAATCAACAATATACAGGTCTCCTCTCCTAAAGCCTTCGAAGACTTTGGAATTGTCAGCTTCCATAACCAGAACACAACGGTACTTGCCAAAGACAACAACCATATCAAGATCACAAAGCATTGGGACAGACATAAGGTTGTATCCTAAGGACTCAACAAGCATGACTTTGTCCATGTGTCGATCCTTTGTGATCGCAACCTTACCTACACCCAATACCTGACTTTTGCCTTTGTCAGCAAAGATGATATGCTTCAGATGCGACGGAGATAATGGAGCATCCATCAATAGATTATTGTCACCAGTCATGTGGTTTGTACATCCACTATCGAGGACCCACTTAGTGGCTTTGGGTTGATCATCCTGCAGATGAATTAGTGCAGCTTACAAACTCATATACTTCATCAGTGAAGAATATGACATCAATTCATCAGATCAATTTCATCAAGCAAAAGAACAAATAAAGAAATATGAGGACATGAGGAATGAAAGTTCATTTCTTCATGATTAGCCTACGTCCTATCAGGCATACTCAGGTCTCCAGTAAATTCTTCAAACGATTACGTACGTCTGGAGACCTGACCCTGCAGAAGAGATTAGTTCTTTTTCTTCACCACCCACATCTAAAGGGGTGGCAAAGAGTTCATCATTCTGCGAGCTCCATACGAGAAGGATGGCATAGAAGCCAATCCATTTCGGTTCACATAAGAGGGGTTAGAATAAGCATAAGAGTAAGCAGAGAAATTCTTCGAGGACTTATGGACATAATAATTTGAAGAATAATGCACATATCCATAATCCTTAGATCTTCCCTGCGAAACAGATGGTTTAGCACGATGATGTTCATATGAGGACTTTGATCCTTTTGAGGAATTTGATCCATGTGAGGAGTTTGGTCCGTATGAGGACTTGGATCCATATGAAGAATTTGGTCCATATGAAGAATTTGATCTGGGGTTCCTATTCTTCACAGGTGGCGTCATGATGACATTCACCTGAAGATTTTCAAGGCATCTTTGGGAACCCAGATTTTCTTCATAGGGGGACCGTTCCTGCAGTTAGTGCCAACATATCTAGCAAATACTTCACCATTCTGATTTTTGAACAATTTATAGTTGGAGTCAAATGACTCATCATCAGAACGAGGAGATTCACATGCAAATCCAGATAAGTTAGATGGATCAACTGGAGGTCCCCTTGTAGCAACCCATGTAGTTTTGGGGTACTGCTTAGGCTTCCAATATGTACCATCAGCATTGAGTTTCCTCTCAAAGGCAATACCCTCTTTCCTAGGGTTCCTGTTGAGGATCTGCTTTTTAAGCACATCACAAAGAGTCTGATGCCCTTTGAGGATTTTGTACATGCCTGTCATGTACAATTCCTTCAGCCCTGCATCATCAGTGATACTAGAAATGTCCTCAGATGAGGAATTAGTGATAGCAGAGGCATGTGAAGAATTTGAAACATTAGCAGCATTTGAACATTCAGGTGAAGAATTAGCAGATTCACGTTGAATGCATTTCAAACATGGAGGAATAAATTCTTCCTGAGAAGCGCTGATTTATTGAGCAAGTAATGAATCGTGCTCCTTCTGAAGATCTTCATAACTCACTCGTAGCTTCTTAAGGTCTTGCTTTCTTTGAAGAAATTCATAAGAAAGCTTCTCATGATCCGATAAGAGAGTGTTATGATGACTTTGAAGTTTGTCAAGCTTGGACTGAAGTCTCTGAAGATTTTCAGTCAAAGTTTCAGTGCGATCCATTTCTTCACCCAACATATCAACACTTTTGTCTAGCATGTTTTGAACCTTTTCTAAAGCCCTTTGTTGTTTTACAGCAATCTTAGCAAGTTTAGAATAGCTGGGCTTAAGGTTTTCATCAGATTCATTCTCACTTGATTCAGATGAGGTATATTTGAGTACCTTGGCACCGTTTGCCATGAAGCAATAGGCGGGAGCGTAGTCATTATTCCCTTCATCAGCCTTGTTGGTGAGGTCATTTTCTTCAGTGTTGAAGATAGACTTGCTGATGAATGCAGTAGCGAGAGCAAGGCTCGCCACTCCGGATTCAGACTCCTCAGATGACTCCTCTTCCTCATTTTCTTCAGATTCAGCCTCGGAGTCCATTTTATTGCCAATGAATGCCCTGGCCTTCTTGGAGCTGCTCTTCTTGTGATATGAAGGCTTTGAGGATTTTGATGATGTGGATTTTGTGGATTTCTTCTTTTTCTTTGCATCATCAGAACTGTAATCCTTGTATTTCTTCTTCTTTGATTCCTTTTCCCACTGAGGAAAATCTTGAATGAAATGTCCAGGTTTCTTGCATTTGTGACAGAGCCTCTTCTTGTAGTCACTAGATGAGGAATCATTGCTCCTTGAGTATCTTCTAAGGCGACCACGTCTTGAGAACTTTTGGAACTTCTTCACGAGCAGAGCCAGATCATGGCTCAGTTCTTCAGGATCACCAAGGCTGCTACCAGAGTCTTCATCTTCGGACTCAGATACTGCCTTGGCCTTCAGTGCATGTGTTCTGTCATAGCTTGAACCATAGAGATCTCTCTTTTCAGCAAGTTGGAACTCATGAGTATTTAGCCTTTCGAGAATATCAGCGGGATCAAGTGACTTCTAATCAGCACGTTCTTGTATCATCAATGCTAGAGTGTCAAATGAGGAATCAAGCGATCTCAGCAATTTCTTCACCACCTCATGGTCGATGATGTTAGTGGCACCAAGTGCTTGAAGCTCATTTGAGATGTCAGTGAGGCGATCGAAGGTTTGTTGAACATTTTCAATGTCGAGTCTTTTGAAGTGGTTGAAGAGATTGCGAAGAACATCAAGTCGAGTGTCAGGACCCCGATTCCAAGTCACATCGATCTAGCCGGTAACACCTTATATCACTTTGCGGCCTCACGCACGGTATTCCCACGGGTGTCGCCTTACCATGGCCCGGGACCGTTTGCGCCTTTTGGCTCACGTATATGATAGTGTCGCTAGCATCCATATGACAGAGAACCCGAGCCGACATGGCTAGTCGTGAACCCAAAGCGGCACCAACCTATGGGGACAGGCATACATGAATCACATCGAGCATGTCAGTCAGCAGCGTGTGAATCCGGGATGTAGCACTTGGCTAACAGGACTCTGGGAACCCGGGCTGTAGCAGGCTAGGCAGGCCTCCGGATGTCACCGCGTGACATTTCCCCGAAGGGACAGACACAGGAACGAAGTGAAACACATGCCGGCCAGTCAAGTGCCTTGAGCAGTAGTGCTGGTCTTCATGACTTATACATGTTCCTATGACTATGAGATTATGCAACTCCTGTTTGCCAGAGGAACACTTTGTGTGCTACCAAACATCACAACGTAACTGGGTGATTATAAAGGAGCTCTACAGGTGTCTCCAAAGGTACATGTTTGGTTGGCGTATTTCGAGATTAGGATTTGTCACTCCAATTGTCGGAGAGGTATCTCTGGGCCCTCTCGGTAATGCACATCACTTAAGCCTTGCAAGCATTGCAACTAATGAGTTAGTTGCGGGATGATGTATTACGGAACGAGTAAAGAGACTTGCCGGTAACGAGATTGAACTAGGTATTGAGATACCGACGATCGAATCTCGGGCAAGTAACATACCGATGACAAAGGGAACAACGTATGTTGTTATGCGGTCTGACCGATAAAGATCTTCGTAGAATATGTAGGAGCCAATATGGGCATCCAGGTCCCGCTATTGGTTATTGACCGGAGACGTGTCTCGGTCATGTCTACATTGTTCTCGAACCCGTAGGGTCCGCACGCTTAAGGTTTCGATGACAGTTATATTATGAGTTTATGAGTTTTGATGTACCGAAGGAGTTCGGAGTCCCGGATGAGATCGGGGACATGACGAGGAGTCTCGAAATGGTCGAGACGTAAAGATCGATATATTGGACGACTATATTCGGACATCGGAAAGGTTCCGAGTGATTCGGGTATTTTTCGGAGTACCGGGTAGTTACGGGAGAAGCAATGGGCCTTGATGGGCTTTAGTGGGAAGAGGAAAAAGGGCCAAGGGGCTGCTGCGCCCCCCCTCCCCTCTAGTCCGAATTGGACTAGGGAAAAGGGGGCCGGCCACCTTTCCTTCTCCTCTACTTCCTTCTCCCTTCCTCCCCTCTTGGTGGACTCCTACTAGGACTTGGAGTCCTAGTAGGACTCCACATCCTGGCCGCACCAATTGCCTTGGCCGGCCTCCTCCTCCTCCATCCTTTATATACTGAGGCAAGGGGCACCCCATGAACACAAGTTGATCCACGTGATCATATTCTTAGCCGTGTGCGGTGCCCCCTTCCACCATAGTCCTCGATAATATTGTAGCGGTGCTTAGGTGAAACCCTGCGACGGTAGTACATCAAGATCGTCACCACGCCGTCGTGCTGACGGAACTCTTCCCCGACACTTTACTGGATCGGAGTCCGGGGATCGTCATCGAGCTGAACATGTGCTAGAACTCGGAGGTGCCGTAGTTTCGGTGCTTGATCGGTCGGGCCGTGGAGACGTACGACTACATCAACCAAACGCTTCCGTTGTCGATCTACAAGGGTACGTAGATCATACTCTCGCCTCCATTGCTATGCATCACCATGATCTTGCGTGAGCGTAGGAATTTTTTTGGAAATACTACGTAACCCAACAAGACTTTCATCAGAACTAGCTACATATGCATCGGTATCAACAGGGGGTGGTGGAGTTTAACTGCAGCAAGCCAGCTTTGACTCGGTGGCTATCTTAAACTACGACTTCAAGTAAATCTTTTGAGGTGGTGCACACGAGTCCACATATTCACCATATCAATACACCACTATGGATCCGCTCCCGTCTCCCTACGAGAACGCCATCCATAGCACTCACGCTTATCTTGCACATTTTAGAGTATCCACTTTCACTTATCTATGAACTGTTATAGGCAACCCAGAAGTCCTTTACCGCGGACACGGCTATTCGAATAGATCATTTATAACCCTGCAGGGGTGTACTTCGTCACACATGTTTCCACCACTTAGCATCTACACATGACATGTGCTCGGCAGACTTCAAGCGAAAGCCGACGTGGGTGTAGACCACGACCTGACTAACCGCACAAGTCTCTAGTCCAGGTTTATCGCCTATTCGGGTTCCATCCGCAAGGAAGTCCGGCCGCGGTGTCCTCAACGGCCCCAAACGATGTGTACAGGGTCCCGAGACGCCAAACGGGCGCCCGGCATACCCGGCCACAGTGTATCTACCGCATCATAGCCCACCCCTAGGGTCAGCGCTATGCACGGCCGCCAACACATAACCTACAAACACCAGAAACTAGTTGCAACTCCTGGACAGAGGACGAGAGGGGTCAATAAGTCGAGCGGGGTCATATTTCAGGGCCCAATGTGTGGTAGTAGCTGTTTCATGGATCACAAACACAGAACTCAGTTCCTGAGGACGGTTTCGGTGAGACAACCCACCATGTACTCCTACATGGCCTCTCGCCGCTACCTTTACCAAATCGTGTTGACACACTTAGCTCACACACAATAGGACATGTTCACACACCTCCGATTCATCCCCGATGAACCAGACCTGACACGACTCTATGCAATAGCAGGCATGAAAAACAAGCATGAATGAGTAGGCACATCAGGGCTCAAACAACTCCTACTCATGCTAGTGGGTTTCATCTATTTACTGTGGCAATGACAGGTCATGCAGAGGATAAGGGGTTCAACTACCGCAGGAAGTAACAGATGAATCGTTGTTGTCCTAATGCAGTAAAAGAGAGCAGGAGCGAGAGAGTGGGATTGCATCGGAATGAGCAAGGGGGTTTTGCTTGCCTGGCACTTCTGAAGATAGTAAAGTTCTTCATCGGTGTCATCGAACTCATCGCCGGAACCACGTCTATCGAGAGGGGAAAAATACCGGCAAACAAAGAGGAACACAATCAATGCAATGCAACAATTATGATGCATGATAATGTCATGGCAATATGTTGTTGATTGAGCTAATGCAACTAGCAATCATATTAAATGAAGTTGGTTTGAACCAAGGGTTCAAATTCAAACTCCATATGTGTTTATTTAAATGTCAATTATGCAAATTTCCCTGTATAGCAACCCTAGGTTGTTAAAACGTGCATGCAAATGCCATAAACAGATTCCTTGAATTTTTCTGATAATTTTTCATATATAATTTATTTCATTTGGAGTTACGGTTGAATTTCTATGATTTTTAGAAGTTTTGAACATTTTCTAGAATTTCTTGATTATTAATAAATCCAGAAAACGTATTACTGCATCAGCATCAGGTCATGCTGACGTCAGCAGGTCAACAGGGGCTGGTCCAGGTCAAACCTGACCTGTGGGTCCCGTCTGTCAGTGTCAATTAAACTAACTAAGTTTAGTTAGCGTTAAACTAATACTAACCTAGTTTAGTTAGTGTCCTGGGGCCCACACGTCAGTGAGTCAGGGGGAAGTCAAACCTAGTCAACCGGGGTCAAACTCACCGGAGTTGATCCGTGGCTCATCGCCGGCGAGGCCAGAGACGGTGGAGGGGCCCGGGATTTGGCCTCCGGCGACCAAATCGACGGCTGAGCCCATCTAAGAGGAGCTGGAGCTCGCGCGCATCGACTGGCAGGGTTAGCTTGGGCCGGGGTGGTCTAAGACCTCGGCTGTGGCAACGGCAGCGGCGGCCGGAGTTCAGCCGAGCTCGGGGGCGAGGCTATGGTGGCCGTGGGGCTGCGTGCTTGGCTCCCACGTCGCCTACATGGCATGGCGAGCACGTAGGTGAGCTCAGTTGGAGGCTACAGTGACCATGGCCACGGCGGTGAGGAGCTCAGGCGGCGGCGCAATTCAGTCATTGTCGAAATGATGGCTGCGGTGAGAAGCTGAGCACGGGAGCAAGGGGAGGAGGTGGAGAAGCTCACAGCGAGGCCGGAGGAGGTCTCAGCGGCTCGGGGAAAGTCCGGTGCAGGCAGAACAGCAAAGACAATCTCCGGCGATCCGAGGAGGAAGATGATGGCGGAACGGCGATGCAGAGCTCCCGGTGAGGCGTAGCTCGACGGGGAGGAAGAGGGCGTCGTGGCGGAGCTTCTTGACTCATTGGCAGGGCGAGGGGTGGTCGGTGGCCGTGGTAAATTGCGTCGGCGACGACGAGCTCCGCTCTGGTGTGCTCGGGAGAGGGAGCAGAGGGCGAGGGGGAGAGCAGATAGTGAGGGAGAGGAGCGAGGGGCCACGGGGCGTCTCCGTGGCGTCGCTAGAAGGCCCGGGGAGGAAGCAGGAGGTGGCCAAGGCGGCGTCGGCGCGCTCCAGTGAGCTGCTTCATGCGCTGGTGCAGGGAAGAGGACGCCCGTGCCCCTGGTGGGCTGGCTAGGCCAGCTGGGCCGCCAGGTGGTGCCAGGTAAGGAAACTCTCTCTCCTTCTATTAGTTTTCTGTTTTCTATTTATTTGATATGTTAGGAATTAGTAATAATGCTAACTCATTTCCATAAATCCCGGGATATATTTTGGGCTTTATTTGAAATATTTACGACTGCCCAAAATTGTTTCCAGGATTATTCAAGCATTTAAAATATTTATATTGATTAAATGCCCAAATTCAAATACCTAGTGATTTAATTCAAAGCCCAAATGTGTCCAGCAAAAATGCAAATCATCTTGGGTAGATGCTTCCACCTTAAACCAGAGATGATGAACATTTTTAAAAGCCATTTTGAGTTCATTGAAAATATTTTTATTTGAAAATATTTGAATTGCATTTGTGCTAGGGCTTGACCATCCCCATTTTAGAGTTTCATAAAACTTAAACATGATGACATGATGATCATGCAAGGTCAAGCAAAGGCTAAGGCTAGGGCTGTGACAACTCACCCCTACTAAACAAGAATCTCGTCCTGAGATTCAAGCCGTGAGGTAAGAAGACAGAGGGACACAAGCTAACACAATCTTCACGATCCATACGTCTTTCTCGAGGATGTTGATTCATTGCATCACCTTGATCTAGACGTCTTGCTTTGAGAACTACATCCAACATGACAACGAGTGGAAAGGGAGAATTTAAGAAGAATCGACCTTCCTGAGATTCGAGCAACTTAGGATCATCTTAATGATCACAAGATCAACTCATGGAATGAGACATAGTAACATCTCTCGAGCTGAGACACGAAGCATACACCTAAAGGGATGGAGTGAAACGGTTGGCGAAGGTTCACTAGGTAGGCAACCATTCCATACTCGAATAAGATGGAGCATGAATTTCAATGTAGCAAGGAGATATTTGCCATGATTTCGTAACGTGATACCTTGGGGAAGGTGACTCGTAGAATTATTCCCTTAAGTGGCAAAAAGAATTACTTTTGATTCGGAGATCATTGAAACTCTTTATACCAGCTTAAGGCAAATCACAATCGATCATTTGAAGGAGTTTGAAGGAATGACATACTTGGACTAGAATGAATGATGTGGACTACCTTGTTGAAGACAACGCAATGGATGACTTTTTCTTATCATCGAAAATGGATGGGACCCATGGTATGATGGCACAACGGCGGTGCAAGATGGGAATATAAGGCAAATGCTGGGAATGATTCTAGTAACTGGGAAGAAACCCAACAGTAGAGAGTGAGCCCACTGTTTGGAAAGGTTATAACATAACTGAGGAAACCGAGAGCACAAGGATCCCTAAGGAGCAACTTCTGGAATGAGTCGCACGAAATCCTCATGGAGGAAAATAGTCAAATAGCTCAATCAAGATACTACAATGATAGATCTTCCGGCTAGCTGTGTCGGTCAGAACATCAACCCTGTCGGGACCTACATCATAGGTCTCAGAAAAGTTCCAACCATCATATCTGCCGGAGATTCAGATCTGGTTGATAATGGGATAAGACTCATCAAGACTAGAAAGAGAAATGAAGGTCTGCAACACAAATCGACGAGATGACGTTGCGAGATTCTCGGGGAGTGAACTACGATAGCAAGCTCCAAAATATGAGCTGGTTCTGCTACACACCTGTGAACACACTGTCCTAGACAAGCATGACCACATGGTAGTCTTATAATAAACATTACCAAGTTCAGATGGGGAACCATCATCGAGGATATTGAAGTCCTCGTATAAGTCTTTCTCTTAAGAAGGAACTTCCTATCCTTGAACAAACCAATCAGTGGCTTGATGTGCTAGGAACACATATGGAGTGGAGGTAATTAGTCTACCAAACCATAGAATACTTCGCACGTATGCATGACTGATTTGGGATGATTCAAAGGGAAACAAAACAAACCTTTCTCAAATTCATGGTGGCAACTTACACCAAATGCACGTGAACCGGAGAAAGTCACTTCTTTCATCCAACATATGCTTCATGAACGGGACACGAAGGCATTGCTTACAAGTTTTCAACACTAGGTTGATGTTCAACATGAATCATGGGGGAGACAAAATGCTGCTCATGAGCTCAACAGCAACTCATAGGAATTTCCATATCACTGGACTTCCACCATCATGTGAACACGGTGATAGCATTGGTCAGACCAAAGCATGTAATGGTGTATGCTCGAGGGATCAACCACGAGTAAGACAACATTACGAACATCGTTGGTTCTGATTTGACTTGACGATAGCCCATACTCAAGTCAAAGTTTTGACAAGACAATAGATCCAACAACTGATCACGAGGACCAATTGGTGAAGATATCATCTTTCTTCAACACGCACACAAACACAAAGATATCCCTTAATATGAACTAAGTTAGACAAGATTTTATCTTCCAACTCTCCAAGTTGTTGTTTAGCTCAACCAACTAGCTCAGGGATATCCAACACAGATTCTTGGAGAATGGGTGGTTTGGAGAAAAACCAACATGATCACGAACTCAACATAGCGGTCAGATGACAACCTGGTAATACTTCCGAGAGGATATTCGGAACATCACGAACCACCGATATGTTACTAAGCTCGAGAACAATCTTGCTTTTTAGGGCAATACGATATGATCAAATGAGCGAGGATTTGACAAAATCCAAACTCATCAATCGAAGAGTGCATCAGAAACAAGGACTAGGTAGCACAATCTATCTTAGAACGATGATTCAATAACCAACACGCTAAGAATGAGATTATTGTCCTTTAACTACCAAGCAACGGAGTTGCTAGGAGTATAGATTTCACGCATCATGATTCACTTGTCAGATAACATGGGGACCAAGGAATGAACAATGATGGCAAGAAGTATCACTGTATCAAGAGTTCATAGGATGGTGTGCAATTTCCATGACATTCTTGACATAAAGATGGTAATACCCCAAGATAGAACAGAATCAAAAGCTGGATTGGCATTTGATTTGCGGATTACAGCTGCTTTGACCCAGTCCTGGATACAGATGAGGTACTGAAGTCTGTTTTCTCCTAGTCATTCTGGAATAGAATGGCTTGACGAACTACAAGAGTAATAGGCATCGATAACACGAGTGCACGACTACTCCTGACTACAAATTGATAGACAGAGGTCAAAAAAACAACTAATGAGGGACAACTCAAAGAACATATGATTTTTTGAGTTGTGGATGCATGGATTAGTATGTCGAGCAAGCTCAACATTTCTTCCGGATAACCCATGCAGAAAGGTAGAACTGGCAGATTCACAATGTAGATCGAAGAACTCATCAAGAGCACTCTGATTGTGATCTTTTGATCCAACAGACTTCTGCCATAAGTGGTTCATAGTATTTGGAAGAAGGAAATACCACGGACCTCGAGGGCTAGTGCAAAGGTTACTAATAACCTAAAGGAACGAGCAAACACTATCAACATGAAGTAGGTAGGGTGAATCTCGGGTTCAAAAACCCAGAAATAGAATGCCTACTACTAGATGGCATCACGGGATGCTTTTGAGAATGGTGGTCAAAACCATCACACTGGGGATGCAAAGCATTGCTAGATTACTAAGTGGTCCTCTAAGACACCTAGGGTCATAACACTAACTCCAACATACATGTCAAGGCAACGGAGTACCTCAACAGACCGATTAGTGTGGTTGAACTGGCCCAAAGGGACATCGGAAACAGAAGGAAGGGATTTGCAAATGCATCAGACTATTTAGAAACCTGGGATGACTCGGACAGCATAACGGCTGTAAATGCTCAAAATGATTTGAGACATCCTACAAAATGGTGGCATAACCACTCAACAACACAATATCAAGGTTCTGAGATCAACTGTCAACATACGAAAGTAGTAGGAACGGAACTGAGGCTTGAAACTATCAATTCTATAAGTCTATGGATTAGTAGCACGTCATCTTGATAGATAGATGAGAAGGCCTAATTCTTAATCCCCGTAGAAAAGAAGAGGTTGACTCAGATCAGAAGGGCATAGGGTAAAGGAGTAAAAAGAACCTTATGTTCCCTTCCACAATCAATTCCCTTACATAACTAAAGCATTTCTAGACTCGACTTCGACCAGTTTGGCTTGGTAATCCTACAGGCAGTCAGGCTCTGATACCAACACTGTCAGGACCCCGATTCCAAGTCACATCGATCTAGCCGGTAACACCTTATATCACTTTGCGGCCTCAAGCATGGTATTCCCACGGGTGTCGCCTTACCATGGCCCGGGACCGTTTGCGCCTTTTGGCTCACGTATATGATAGTGTCGCTAGCATCCATATGACAGAGAACCCGGGCCGACATGGCTAGTCGTGAACCCAAAGCGGCACCAACCTATGGGGACAGGCATACATGAATCACATCGAGCATGTCGGTCAGCAGCGTGTGAATCCGGGCTGTAGCACTGGGCTAAGAGGACTACAGGAACCCGGGCTGTAGCAGGCTAGGCAGGACTCCGGATGTCACCGCGTGACATTTCCCCAAAGGGACAGACACAGGAACAAAGTGAAACACATGCCGGCCAGTCAAGTGCCCTGAGCAGTAGTGCTGGGCTAGCAGGACTCCGGTGAACCGGGCTGTAGCGGACTACTATGGCTCATGGGAACACTAGACTACATTTCCCCATAAGAGAGGCTATCAAGGATAAACAACTAGATTGTCGGATCCCACACATACCAAGCATTTCAATCATACACACAATATGCTCGATATGTGTAAATACAACATGGCATCACAACATAACTCTACAACTCAAGTATTTATTCATTAGGCTCCGAGGAGCCAAGATATTACAAACATGGGTCTCATGACCCAGCAATCATAGCATACAAATCAAAGCACATGCGGAAGCTTAACATGTCTGAGTACAGACATCTACAAATGAAAAAGGCTGAGAAGCCTGACTATCTACCAGATCCTGCCGAGGGCACAAGATCGTAGCTGAGGTATCAAGCTAAATGTCGAAGTCCATGCGAAACTACTAGCGAGACTGAAATCTCTGCAAAACATAAATTAAGCAAACGTGAGTACAAAAGTACTCAGCAAGACTTACATCAGAACTAGCTACATATGCATCGGTATCAACAGGGGGTGGTGGAGTTTAACTGCAGCAAGCCAGCTTTGACTCGGTGGCTATCTTAAACTACGACTGCAAGTAACTCTTTTGAGGTGGCGCACACGAGTCCACATATTCACCATATCAATACACCACTATGGATCCGCTCCCGTCTCCCTACGAGAACGCCATCCATAGCACTCACACTTATCTTGCACATTTTAGAGTATCCACTTTCACTTATCTATGAACTGTTATAGGCAACCCAGAAGTCCTTTACCGCAGACACGGCTATTCGAATAGATCATTTATAACCCTGCAGGGGTGTACTTCGTCACACATGTTTCCACCACTTAGCGTCTGCACACGACATGTGCTCGGCAGACTTCAAGCGAAAACCGACGTGGGTGTAGACCACGACCTAACTAACCGCACAAGTCTCTAGTCCAGGTTTATCGCCTATTCGGGTTCCATCCGCAGGGAAATCCGGCCGGGGTGTCCTCAACGGCCCCAAACGATGTGTACAGGGTCCCGAGACGCCAAACGGGCGCCCGGCATACCCGGCCATAGTGTATCTACCGCATCATAGCCCACCCCTAGGGTCAGCGCTACGCACGGCCGCCAACACATAACCTACAAACACCAGAAACTAGTTGCAACTCCTGGACAGAGGACGAGAGGGGTCAATAAGTCGAGCGGGGTCATATTTCAGGGCCCAATGTGTGGTAGTAG